>NW_028138679.1:0-73052 GCF_964270905.1 Leucopleurus acutus | reverse complement strand
AGCAAGGGAGGTGGACGGAACACTCTGTAATATTTCACATGGGAAGAGGATCTGTACATGAATAGACGTATATAATGTACAAATGAACCAGATTGTGTACACCTAGGACAAACAATAGTCTAATCATTACCCCGATTAAAATCGTTTCAAAAACCAACCAGAAGTAATGCGACATAAACTTATGGGCGTTTCTCCTGGCACATTCCATTCTAATTTACAACCTAGGAACACGACTTCCAGAAAGGCTCTGCTGCCCTAGCACCCAGATTTGGGAATGGAGAAATGCTGCCGCCTTGTGGCCGTCTCCCAAAACAGCAGCTTTAAACCCAGTGCTAACGGTCATTAAACAGTCACCAAACTTGCAGGCCTGTAAATAACACCTGCCCTCCAAAGAATCCTGGGGTCAAGCATCGACCAAAAATTCAAAAGAGGGCAACATTCCAAGAAAACCATTTCAAGAGGTATACTGTACCCCCACGTTTTTCTTTTCTTTTCTTTTTTTTTAAAAGAAAAGAAACAGGCGTGGAAAAATGATGGATTTTAGGAATTTTTAAAGACATGCAAACCCAAATTACAAAAACCTATCAGCTCACAGCACTCAGAATGGCCATTAGCAAAAATGCTGCAAACAATAAATGTGGAGAAATGCGTACCCTCGGTTCTAAGGGGGACGTGGTAAGAGCCACTGATGAAAACACAGTGGCGGTGCTTTGAAAAGGGAAACATCGAGCTACTAGTCAATCAGTCACACCCACTGCTGGGCCCATCACCCGAGAAAATGAGAATCAAAAGGCACAGGCTGGCAATCCTGCACCCCAGCAATACTTACCATAGCCGACGCTTGGAAGCAACGCAAATGTCCATCAACAGAGGAGTGCACCAAGAAGAAGTGGTCCATGCACACGATGGAATACTACTCCACTAGAAAATATGAATTCAAAAAACAAACATGAGTAAGGACACATAAGCTTTGGGGGGTCTATCAGGGCACACGGCAGCCTAATTGATATCTGAGGAACACCACTGGCAGGAAGGTCTGTCTCCCTAGGTACCAGAGTGGGCAACGTAGAAATGCTGCCGGCCTCTGGCCGATACCTGCAACAGCAGCTCGGAAATCTGTGCGAATGGTCACTTCATATGCACAGGTACTGCAGGGCTGCAAAGGAGACCTGCCCTCAAAATGTCCTGACGCAGGTAAAGGCCAAAATATTTCAAAATGTGGCACATATTTCAAGGAAACAATTTGAAGACGTAAGCTGTCATGACAGTTTGGAAAATAAAAGGACATGCCTCAAAGCTCAATTTCAAGGGATTATGAGACACATGCAAATCCAACCACAAAGAGCTATCAACTCCCACCAGCCAGAATAACCATCAGCCAAGAAACTACAAACGATCAATGCTGAAGAGGTTGTGGAGACATGCATACCCTCAGTTTCAAGTGGGACGTAACCTGGTAAGAGCCACTCATGGGAACAGAATGGAGGTGCCTGTAAAAGGTACACATTCAGCTACTCTATGATCCAGCAGGCCCACTCCGTGGCCTATAGCCTAAGAAGACAGAATTGGAAAGACACAGGCAGGAAATCTGCACTGCAGCAGTATTACAATAGCCAAGGCGTGGAAGCAACCAAAAGTCCATCAACAGATGAGTGGACAAAGAAGAACTGCTACGTGTAGAGATGGAATATTAGCTTGGGTAAAAAATGAATCAATGCCACTTGTAGCACCACAGGTGAGTCTAGAGGTGATCACGCAACTTGCAGTAAGCGAGAAAGCGAAAGACACCTAACGTATGATACCACTTGTAGGGGTTACCTAAAAAGTGAGACCAGTGAAGATATTTCCACAGAGACATCCAATCACAGATTCATTAAGCAAACTTATGGTTCACCAAATGGAAAGGTGTGAGGATTGGATACATCAGGACATTGGGGTTAACAGAGATATACAGACACATGTGAAATATAAAATCGCCACAGACCTACGGCATATCAAGAGGACACTACTCAACATTGCGTCATCAGCTACATGGGAGAAGGACCCGAAGAAGAATAGATATGTGTGTACGTGTAAAACAACCACATCTTGCACACCTAGAACAAGCAAAACACTGTAATCAAATTTGGCCTGATACAAAATAAAAATTAAATTTAAAAAACGAACGGCAAGTAATGAGACATAAACCTAAGGGGCTTTTTCCTGGCGCCCTGCATTCTAATTTACAATTTACAACGCCACTTCCATTATGGCTCTGTTGCCCTAGTAACCAGATTTGGTAAGGAGAAGTGCTGCCGCCTTCTGGCCGTTTCCCACAACAGCGCTAATGGTCACTTAATATTCAAAATAATTGCAGGCCTGTAAATGACACCTGCCATCAAAAAAAAAAAAGAATCCTGGGGTCGTAAATCGACCAGAAAATTCAAAAGACGTCAACATTTCAAGAAGACAATTTCAAGAGGCATGTTTTACGCCCATCCTGTCTTCTTTGTTTCCTTTAAAATAAAAGGGGATTTAAAAATGCTCAACATCAGCAGTTAATAAAGCCATGCAAATCCAATCTACAGAAATGTTCACCTCACAGCCGTCAGAATGATCTTCAGCAAAAAGTCTACAAAGAATAAATGCTGAAGGGGTTTCAGAAAACTGTGTACCCACTAGCTGCTGGGGGGATGTAAACTGGTAACAGCCAGCAGGGAGAACATAATGGAGGTGCGTTTAAGGGTAAACACCGAGCTACCATGTGATCTGGTAGGTCCTCTGATGCGCCTATCACCTGAGCAGAGCAGAATGGAAGAGACACAGGCTGGCAATCCTGCACGGCAGAAACATTTAATATAGCCAAGACTTGGAAGAAACCAAAATGTCCAGCAACAGGAAAATGCACAAAGAGGAAGGGGTCCATGTCAACAATGGAATATTAGCCACGGAAAACAATGAAACAGTGCCGTTTGCACCACCATATAAGGACCTAGAGATAACCACCCCACTTGAAGTAAGAAAGAAACTGAAAGACAGATATCCTATGACATCACTTATAGGTGTTACCTCAAAATTGATTCTCATGAACTTATTTCCAAGAGAAGGAAGAGCATGGATTAAGCAAACAAAATTACGTTTAGCCGAATGGAAAGGTGAAAGGAATGTATGAATTATGATATGGGGGTTAACAGACATGTACTAATACAGATGAAATATATAACCACAAAATACCTATGGAACGCCAAGAGGTCTACTCAACACTCTATAATAACCTACACGGGAAAGGAGCCAAAGAGGAATAGACGGGTACGTTGATATGATGAACCAGATTCTGTACACTTAGGAGAAACTGCATTTTCTTATCAAATTTGCTCTGACACGTAGTAAAAATTTAATTTAAAAAACAAGAAGTAGGAGATATAAGCTCTTGGGGGTTTGCCCTGGCACATTCCCCTCTCATCTGCAGGCTACTAACACGATTTCCAGGAAAGCTCTGTCGCCCAAGAACCCAGAGCTGCGAAGGTAGAAATGCTGCCGCCTTGTGGCCGTTTCCCGCAAGAGCGGCTTTAAGCCCGCAGCTAATGGTCACTTAATAGTCACAAGGACTCAGGGCCGTAAAGGACACCTGCCCTAAAATATTGTGCTGAGGTAGGGAACGGACAAAAAAATTCAAAACAGGGGCTTCCCTGGTGGCGCAGTGGTTGAGAGTCCGCCTGCCGACGCAGGGGACACGGGTTCGTGCCCCGGTCCGGGAAGATCCCACATGCCGCGGAGTGGCTGGGCCCGTGAGCCATGGCCGCTGAGCCTGCGCGTCCAGAGCCTGTGCTCCGCAACGGGAGAGGCCCAAACAGTGAGAGGCCCGCGTACCGCAAAAATAAATAGGTAAATAAATAAATAAATAAAAAGGAACGTGGATAAAAGCTCAACCTCAGGAATTATTAGACTCATGCAAACCTAATCTGCAAAAAGTTTGCAACTCACACCTGTCGACTGACGATCGGCAAAAATTCTACAAACAATCAATACTGAAGGGGCTTTAGAGAACTGTGTACCCTCTAGCTGCTGGTGAGATGTAAAGGGCTAACAGCCAATAAGAACAGAAAGGAGCTGCCTTTAGAAGTAAAAATTGAGGTACCGTTCAATCCAGCAGTCACACCACTGGGCCTCTCACCTGAGAAGACCAGAAGCGAGAAGACCCGGGCTGCAACAGCTGCACTGCGGCCTTACTCACAATAGCCAAGACGGTGAAGCTACCAAAATGTCCATCAACAGACGACTGGATTAAGAAGAAGCGGTCCATGTACACAATGGAATATTAACCACGGAAAACAATGAAACACTGCTCTTTCAGGCACCATAGATGAGCTTGGAGATGATCACAGAACATGGGGTAAGTCGGAAAGCCAAAGACCTACATCCTATGATATCACTTATAGGCGTTATCTAATAACTGACACAAATGAACATATGTGCACAGAGAAAGACGCTCACAGACTTAGAAAACAACTACGCTTATCTAAAAGGAAAGGTGGGCGGAACGGATAAATTAAGATTAGCGTTACCATACGTATACAGATACGTGTTATACACATATATCAAAAAGACCGACCACGTAGCAAGGGAGGTGGACGGAACACTCTGTAATATTTCACATGGGAAGAGGATCTGTACATGAATAGACGTATATAATGTACAAATGAACCAGATTGTGTACACCTAGGACAAACAATAGTCTAATCATTACCCCGATTAAAATCGTTTCAAAAACCAACCAGAAGTAATGCGACATAAACTTATGGGCGTTTCTCCTGGCACATTCCATTCTAATTTACAACCTAGGAACACGACTTCCAGAAAGGCTCTGCTGCCCTAGCACCCAGATTTGGGAATGGAGAAATGCTGCCGCCTTGTGGCCGTCTCCCAAAACAGCAGCTTTAAACCCAGTGCTAACGGTCATTAAACAGTCACCAAACTTGCAGGCCTGTAAATAACACCTGCCCTCCAAAGAATCCTGGGGTCAAGCATCGACCAAAAATTCAAAAGAGGGCAACATTCCAAGAAAACCATTTCAAGAGGTATACTGTACCCCCACGTTTTTCTTTTCTTTTCTTTTTTTTTTAAAAGAAAAGAAACAGGCGTGGAAAAATGATGGATTTTAGGAATTTTTAAAGACATGCAAACCCAAATTACAAAAACCTATCAGCTCACAGCACTCAGAATGGCCATTAGCAAAAATGCTGCAAACAATAAATGTGGAGAAATGCGTACCCTCGGTTCTAAGGGGGACGTGGTAAGAGCCACTGATGAAAACACAGTGGCGGTGCTTTGAAAAGGGAAACATCGAGCTACTAGTCAATCAGTCACACCCACTGCTGGGCCCATCACCCGAGAAAATGAGAATCAAAAGGCACAGGCTGGCAATCCTGCACCCCAGCAATACTTACCATAGCCGACGCTTGGAAGCAACGCAAATGTCCATCAACAGAGGAGTGCACCAAGAAGAAGTGGTCCATGCACACGATGGAATACTACTCCACTAGAAAATATGAATTCAAAAAACAAACATGAGTAAGGACACATAAGCTTTGGGGGGTCTATCAGGGCACACGGCAGCCTAATTGATATCTGAGGAACACCACTGGCAGGAAGGTCTGTCTCCCTAGGTACCAGAGTGGGCAACGTAGAAATGCTGCCGGCCTCTGGCCGATACCTGCAACAGCAGCTCGGAAATCTGTGCGAATGGTCACTTCATATGCACAGGTACTGCAGGGCTGCAAAGGAGACCTGCCCTCAAAATGTCCTGACGCAGGTAAAGGCCAAAATATTTCAAAATGTGGCACATATTTCAAGGAAACAATTTGAAGACGTAAGCTGTCATGACAGTTTGGAAAATAAAAGGACATGCCTCAAAGCTCAATTTCAAGGGATTATGAGACACATGCAAATCCAACCACAAAGAGCTATCAACTCCCACCAGCCAGAATAACCATCAGCCAAGAAACTACAAACGATCAATGCTGAAGAGGTTGTGGAGACATGCATACCCTCAGTTTCAAGTGGGACGTAACCTGGTAAGAGCCACTCATGGGAACAGAATGGAGGTGCCTGTAAAAGGTACACATTCAGCTACTCTATGATCCAGCAGGCCCACTCCGTGGCCTATAGCCTAAGAAGACAGAATTGGAAAGACACAGGCAGGAAATCTGCACTGCAGCAGTATTACAATAGCCAAGGCGTGGAAGCAACCAAAAGTCCATCAACAGATGAGTGGACAAAGAAGAACTGCTACGTGTAGAGATGGAATATTAGCTTGGGTAAAAAATGAATCAATGCCACTTGTAGCACCACAGGTGAGTCTAGAGGTGATCACGCAACTTGCAGTAAGCGAGAAAGCGAAAGACACCTAACGTATGATACCACTTGTAGGGGTTACCTAAAAAGTGAGACCAGTGAAGATATTTCCACAGAGACATCCAATCACAGATTCATTAAGCAAACTTATGGTTCACCAAATGGAAAGGTGTGAGGATTGGATACATCAGGACATTGGGGTTAACAGAGATATACAGACACATGTGAAATATAAAATCGCCACAGACCTACGGCATATCAAGAGGACACTACTCAACATTGCGTCATCAGCTACATGGGAGAAGGACCCGAAGAAGAATAGATATGTGTGTACGTGTAAAACAACCACATCTTGCACACCTAGAACAAGCAAAACACTGTAATCAAATTTGGCCTGATACAAAATAAAAATTAAATTTAAAAAACGAACGGCAAGTAATGAGACATAAACCTAAGGGGCTTTTTCCTGGCGCCCTGCATTCTAATTTACAATTTACAACGCCACTTCCATTATGGCTCTGTTGCCCTAGTAACCAGATTTGGTAAGGAGAAGTGCTGCCGCCTTCTGGCCGTTTCCCACAACAGCGCTAATGGTCACTTAATATTCAAAATAATTGCAGGCCTGTAAATGACACCTGCCATCAAAAAAAAAAAAGAATCCTGGGGTCGTAAATCGACCAGAAAATTCAAAAGACGTCAACATTTCAAGAAGACAATTTCAAGAGGCATGTTTTACGCCCATCCTGTCTTCTTTGTTTCCTTTAAAATAAAAGGGGATTTAAAAATGCTCAACATCAGCAGTTAATAAAGCCATGCAAATCCAATCTACAGAAATGTTCACCTCACAGCCGTCAGAATGATCTTCAGCAAAAAGTCTACAAAGAATAAATGCTGAAGGGGTTTCAGAAAACTGTGTACCCACTAGCTGCTGGGGGGATGTAAACTGGTAACAGCCAGCAGGGAGAACATAATGGAGGTGCGTTTAAGGGTAAACACCGAGCTACCATGTGATCTGGTAGGTCCTCTGATGCGCCTATCACCTGAGCAGAGCAGAATGGAAGAGACACAGGCTGGCAATCCTGCACGGCAGAAACATTTAATATAGCCAAGACTTGGAAGAAACCAAAATGTCCAGCAACAGGAAAATGCACAAAGAGGAAGGGGTCCATGTCAACAATGGAATATTAGCCACGGAAAACAATGAAACAGTGCCGTTTGCACCACCATATAAGGACCTAGAGATAACCACCCCACTTGAAGTAAGAAAGAAACTGAAAGACAGATATCCTATGACATCACTTATAGGTGTTACCTCAAAATTGATTCTCATGAACTTATTTCCAAGAGAAGGAAGAGCATGGATTAAGCAAACAAAATTACGTTTAGCCGAATGGAAAGGTGAAAGGAATGTATGAATTATGATATGGGGGTTAACAGACATGTACTAATACAGATGAAATATATAACCACAAAATACCTATGGAACGCCAAGAGGTCTACTCAACACTCTATAATAACCTACACGGGAAAGGAGCCAAAGAGGAATAGACGGGTACGTTGATATGATGAACCAGATTCTGTACACTTAGGAGAAACTGCATTTTCTTATCAAATTTGCTCTGACACGTAGTAAAAATTTAATTTAAAAAACAAGAAGTAGGAGATATAAGCTCTTGGGGGTTTGCCCTGGCACATTCCCCTCTCATCTGCAGGCTACTAACACGATTTCCAGGAAAGCTCTGTCGCCCAAGAACCCAGAGCTGCGAAGGTAGAAATGCTGCCGCCTTGTGGCCGTTTCCCGCAAGAGCGGCTTTAAGCCCGCAGCTAATGGTCACTTAATAGTCACAAGGACTCAGGGCCGTAAAGGACACCTGCCCTAAAATATTGTGCTGAGGTAGGGAACGGACAAAAAAATTCAAAACAGGGGCTTCCCTGGTGGCGCAGTGGTTGAGAGTCCGCCTGCCGACGCAGGGGACACGGGTTCGTGCCCCGGTCCGGGAAGATCCCACATGCCGCGGAGTGGCTGGGCCCGTGAGCCATGGCCGCTGAGCCTGCGCGTCCAGAGCCTGTGCTCCGCAACGGGAGAGGCCCAAACAGTGAGAGGCCCGCGTACCGCAAAAATAAATAGGTAAATAAATAAATAAATAAAAAGGAACGTGGATAAAAGCTCAACCTCAGGAATTATTAGACTCATGCAAACCTAATCTGCAAAAAGTTTGCAACTCACACCTGTCGACTGACGATCGGCAAAAATTCTACAAACAATCAATACTGAAGGGGCTTTAGAGAACTGTGTACCCTCTAGCTGCTGGTGAGATGTAAAGGGCTAACAGCCAATAAGAACAGAAAGGAGCTGCCTTTAGAAGTAAAAATTGAGGTACCGTTCAATCCAGCAGTCACACCACTGGGCCTCTCACCTGAGAAGACCAGAAGCGAGAAGACCCGGGCTGCAACAGCTGCACTGCGGCCTTACTCACAATAGCCAAGACGGTGAAGCTACCAAAATGTCCATCAACAGACGACTGGATTAAGAAGAAGCGGTCCATGTACACAATGGAATATTAACCACGGAAAACAATGAAACACTGCTCTTTCAGGCACCATAGACGAGCTTGGAGATGATCACAGAACATGGGGTAAGTCGGAAAGCCAAAGACCTACATCCTATGATATCACTTATAGGCGTTATCTAATAACTGACACAAATGAACATATGTGCACAGAGAAAGACGCTCACAGACTTAGAAAACAACTACGCTTATCTAAAAGGAAAGGTGGGCGGAACGGATAAATTAAGATTAGCGTTACCATACGTATACAGATACGTGTTATACACATATATCAAAAAGACCGACCACGTAGCAAGGGAGGTGGACGGAACACTCTGTAATATTTCACATGGGAAGAGGATCTGTACATGAATAGACGTATATAATGTACAAATGAACCAGATTGTGTACACCTAGGACAAACAATAGTCTAATCATTACCCCGATTAAAATCGTTTCAAAAACCAACCAGAAGTAATGCGACATAAACTTATGGGCGTTTCTCCTGGCACATTCCATTCTAATTTACAACCTAGGAACACGACTTCCAGAAAGGCTCTGCTGCCCTAGCACCCAGATTTGGGAATGGAGAAATGCTGCCGCCTTGTGGCCGTCTCCCAAAACAGCAGCTTTAAACCCAGTGCTAACGGTCATTAAACAGTCACCAAACTTGCAGGCCTGTAAATAACACCTGCCCTCCAAAGAATCCTGGGGTCAAGCATCGACCAAAAATTCAAAAGAGGGCAACATTCCAAGAAAACCATTTCAAGAGGTATACTGTACCCCCACGTTTTTCTTTTCTTTTCTTTTTTTTTAAAAGAAAAGAAACAGGCGTGGAAAAATGATGGATTTTAGGAATTTTTAAAGACATGCAAACCCAAATTACAAAAACCTATCAGCTCACAGCACTCAGAATGGCCATTAGCAAAAATGCTGCAAACAATAAATGTGGAGAAATGCGTACCCTCGGTTCTAAGGGGGACGTGGTAAGAGCCACTGATGAAAACACAGTGGCGGTGCTTTGAAAAGGGAAACATCGAGCTACTAGTCAATCAGTCACACCCACTGCTGGGCCCATCACCCGAGAAAATGAGAATCAAAAGGCACAGGCTGGCAATCCTGCACCCCAGCAATACTTACCATAGCCGACGCTTGGAAGCAACGCAAATGTCCATCAACAGAGGAGTGCACCAAGAAGAAGTGGTCCATGCACACGATGGAATACTACTCCACTAGAAAATATGAATTCAAAAAACAAACATGAGTAAGGACACATAAGCTTTGGGGGGTCTATCAGGGCACACGGCAGCCTAATTGATATCTGAGGAACACCACTGGCAGGAAGGTCTGTCTCCCTAGGTACCAGAGTGGGCAACGTAGAAATGCTGCCGGCCTCTGGCCGATACCTGCAACAGCAGCTCGGAAATCTGTGCGAATGGTCACTTCATATGCACAGGTACTGCAGGGCTGCAAAGGAGACCTGCCCTCAAAATGTCCTGACGCAGGTAAAGGCCAAAATATTTCAAAATGTGGCACATATTTCAAGGAAACAATTTGAAGACGTAAGCTGTCATGACAGTTTGGAAAATAAAAGGACATGCCTCAAAGCTCAATTTCAAGGGATTATGAGACACATGCAAATCCAACCACAAAGAGCTATCAACTCCCACCAGCCAGAATAACCATCAGCCAAGAAACTACAAACGATCAATGCTGAAGAGGTTGTGGAGACATGCATACCCTCAGTTTCAAGTGGGACGTAACCTGGTAAGAGCCACTCATGGGAACAGAATGGAGGTGCCTGTAAAAGGTACACATTCAGCTACTCTATGATCCAGCAGGCCCACTCCGTGGCCTATAGCCTAAGAAGACAGAATTGGAAAGACACAGGCAGGAAATCTGCACTGCAGCAGTATTACAATAGCCAAGGCGTGGAAGCAACCAAAAGTCCATCAACAGATGAGTGGACAAAGAAGAACTGCTACGTGTAGAGATGGAATATTAGCTTGGGTAAAAAATGAATCAATGCCACTTGTAGCACCACAGGTGAGTCTAGAGGTGATCACGCAACTTGCAGTAAGCGAGAAAGCGAAAGACACCTAACGTATGATACCACTTGTAGGGGTTACCTAAAAAGTGAGACCAGTGAAGATATTTCCACAGAGACATCCAATCACAGATTCATTAAGCAAACTTATGGTTCACCAAATGGAAAGGTGTGAGGATTGGATACATCAGGACATTGGGGTTAACAGAGATATACAGACACATGTGAAATATAAAATCGCCACAGACCTACGGCATATCAAGAGGACACTACTCAACATTGCGTCATCAGCTACATGGGAGAAGGACCCGAAGAAGAATAGATATGTGTGTACGTGTAAAACAACCACATCTTGCACACCTAGAACAAGCAAAACACTGTAATCAAATTTGGCCTGATACAAAATAAAAATTAAATTTAAAAAACGAACGGCAAGTAATGAGACATAAACCTAAGGGGCTTTTTCCTGGCGCCCTGCATTCTAATTTACAATTTACAACGCCACTTCCATTATGGCTCTGTTGCCCTAGTAACCAGATTTGGTAAGGAGAAGTGCTGCCGCCTTCTGGCCGTTTCCCACAACAGCGCTAATGGTCACTTAATATTCAAAATAATTGCAGGCCTGTAAATGACACCTGCCATCAAAAAAAAAAAAGAATCCTGGGGTCGTAAATCGACCAGAAAATTCAAAAGACGTCAACATTTCAAGAAGACAATTTCAAGAGGCATGTTTTACGCCCATCCTGTCTTCTTTGTTTCCTTTAAAATAAAAGGGGATTTAAAAATGCTCAACATCAGCAGTTAATAAAGCCATGCAAATCCAATCTACAGAAATGTTCACCTCACAGCCGTCAGAATGATCTTCAGCAAAAAGTCTACAAAGAATAAATGCTGAAGGGGTTTCAGAAAACTGTGTACCCACTAGCTGCTGGGGGGATGTAAACTGGTAACAGCCAGCAGGGAGAACATAATGGAGGTGCGTTTAAGGGTAAACACCGAGCTACCATGTGATCTGGTAGGTCCTCTGATGCGCCTATCACCTGAGCAGAGCAGAATGGAAGAGACACAGGCTGGCAATCCTGCACGGCAGAAACATTTAATATAGCCAAGACTTGGAAGAAACCAAAATGTCCAGCAACAGGAAAATGCACAAAGAGGAAGGGGTCCATGTCAACAATGGAATATTAGCCACGGAAAACAATGAAACAGTGCCGTTTGCACCACCATATAAGGACCTAGAGATAACCACCCCACTTGAAGTAAGAAAGAAACTGAAAGACAGATATCCTATGACATCACTTATAGGTGTTACCTCAAAATTGATTCTCATGAACTTATTTCCAAGAGAAGGAAGAGCATGGATTAAGCAAACAAAATTACGTTTAGCCGAATGGAAAGGTGAAAGGAATGTATGAATTATGATATGGGGGTTAACAGACATGTACTAATACAGATGAAATATATAACCACAAAATACCTATGGAACGCCAAGAGGTCTACTCAACACTCTATAATAACCTACACGGGAAAGGAGCCAAAGAGGAATAGACGGGTACGTTGATATGATGAACCAGATTCTGTACACTTAGGAGAAACTGCATTTTCTTATCAAATTTGCTCTGACACGTAGTAAAAATTTAATTTAAAAAACAAGAAGTAGGAGATATAAGCTCTTGGGGGTTTGCCCTGGCACATTCCCCTCTCATCTGCAGGCTACTAACACGATTTCCAGGAAAGCTCTGTCGCCCAAGAACCCAGAGCTGCGAAGGTAGAAATGCTGCCGCCTTGTGGCCGTTTCCCGCAAGAGCGGCTTTAAGCCCGCAGCTAATGGTCACTTAATAGTCACAAGGACTCAGGGCCGTAAAGGACACCTGCCCTAAAATATTGTGCTGAGGTAGGGAACGGACAAAAAAATTCAAAACAGGGGCTTCCCTGGTGGCGCAGTGGTTGAGAGTCCGCCTGCCGACGCAGGGGACACGGGTTCGTGCCCCGGTCCGGGAAGATCCCACATGCCGCGGAGTGGCTGGGCCCGTGAGCCATGGCCGCTGAGCCTGCGCGTCCAGAGCCTGTGCTCCGCAACGGGAGAGGCCCAAACAGTGAGAGGCCCGCGTACCGCAAAAATAAATAGGTAAATAAATAAATAAATAAAAAGGAACGTGGATAAAAGCTCAACCTCAGGAATTATTAGACTCATGCAAACCTAATCTGCAAAAAGTTTGCAACTCACACCTGTCGACTGACGATCGGCAAAAATTCTACAAACAATCAATACTGAAGGGGCTTTAGAGAACTGTGTACCCTCTAGCTGCTGGTGAGATGTAAAGGGCTAACAGCCAATAAGAACAGAAAGGAGCTGCCTTTAGAAGTAAAAATTGAGGTACCGTTCAATCCAGCAGTCACACCACTGGGCCTCTCACCTGAGAAGACCAGAAGCGAGAAGACCCGGGCTGCAACAGCTGCACTGCGGCCTTACTCACAATAGCCAAGACGGTGAAGCTACCAAAATGTCCATCAACAGACGACTGGATTAAGAAGAAGCGGTCCATGTACACAATGGAATATTAACCACGGAAAACAATGAAACACTGCTCTTTCAGGCACCATAGACGAGCTTGGAGATGATCACAGAACATGGGGTAAGTCGGAAAGCCAAAGACCTACATCCTATGATATCACTTATAGGCGTTATCTAATAACTGACACAAATGAACATATGTGCACAGAGAAAGACGCTCACAGACTTAGAAAACAACTACGCTTATCTAAAAGGAAAGGTGGGCGGAACGGATAAATTAAGATTAGCGTTACCATACGTATACAGATACGTGTTATACACATATATCAAAAAGACCGACCACGTAGCAAGGGAGGTGGACGGAACACTCTGTAATATTTCACATGGGAAGAGGATCTGTACATGAATAGACGTATATAATGTACAAATGAACCAGATTGTGTACACCTAGGACAAACAATAGTCTAATCATTACCCCGATTAAAATCGTTTCAAAAACCAACCAGAAGTAATGCGACATAAACTTATGGGCGTTTCTCCTGGCACATTCCATTCTAATTTACAACCTAGGAACACGACTTCCAGAAAGGCTCTGCTGCCCTAGCACCCAGATTTGGGAATGGAGAAATGCTGCCGCCTTGTGGCCGTCTCCCAAAACAGCAGCTTTAAACCCAGTGCTAACGGTCATTAAACAGTCACCAAACTTGCAGGCCTGTAAATAACACCTGCCCTCCAAAAAATCCTGGGGTCAAGCATCGACCAAAAATTCAAAAGAGGGCAACATTCCAAGAAAACCATTTCAAGAGGTATACTGTACCCCCACGTTTTTCTTTTCTTTTCTTTTTTTTTAAAAGAAAAGAAACAGGCGTGGAAAAATGATGGATTTTAGGAATTTTTAAAGACATGCAAACCCAAATTACAAAAACCTATCAGCTCACAGCACTCAGAATGGCCATTAGCAAAAATGCTGCAAACAATAAATGTGGAGAAATGCGTACCCTCGGTTCTAAGGGGGACGTGGTAAGAGCCACTGATGAAAACACAGTGGCGGTGCTTTGAAAAGGGAAACATCGAGCTACTAGTCAATCAGTCACACCCACTGCTGGGCCCATCACCCGAGAAAATGAGAATCAAAAGGCACAGGCTGGCAATCCTGCACCCCAGCAATACTTACCATAGCCGACGCTTGGAAGCAACGCAAATGTCCATCAACAGAGGAGTGCACCAAGAAGAAGTGGTCCATGCACACGATGGAATACTACTCCACTAGAAAATATGAATTCAAAAAACAAACATGAGTAAGGACACATAAGCTTTGGGGGGTCTATCAGGGCACACGGCAGCCTAATTGATATCTGAGGAACACCACTGGCAGGAAGGTCTGTCTCCCTAGGTACCAGAGTGGGCAACGTAGAAATGCTGCCGGCCTCTGGCCGATACCTGCAACAGCAGCTCGGAAATCTGTGCGAATGGTCACTTCATATGCACAGGTACTGCAGGGCTGCAAAGGAAACCTGCCCTCAAAATGTCCTGACGCAGGTAAAGGCCAAAATATTTCAAAATGTGGCACATATTTCAAGGAAACAATTTGAAGACGTAAGCTGTCATGACAGTTTGGAAAATAAAAGGACATGCCTCAAAGCTCAATTTCAAGGGATTATGAGACACATGCAAATCCAACCACAAAGAGCTATCAACTCCCACCAGCCAGAATAACCATCAGCCAAGAAACTACAAACGATCAATGCTGAAGAGGTTGTGGAGACATGCATACCCTCAGTTTCAAGTGGGACGTAACCTGGTAAGAGCCACTCATGGGAACAGAATGGAGGTGCCTGTAAAAGGTACACATTCAGCTACTCTATGATCCAGCAGGCCCACTCCGTGGCCTATAGCCTAAGAAGACAGAATTGGAAAGACACAGGCAGGAAATCTGCACTGCAGCAGTATTACAATAGCCAAGGCGTGGAAGCAACCAAAAGTCCATCAACAGATGAGTGGACAAAGAAGAACTGCTACGTGTAGAGATGGAATATTAGCTTGGGTAAAAAATGAATCAATGCCACTTGTAGCACCACAGGTGAGTCTAGAGGTGATCACGCAACTTGCAGTAAGCGAGAAAGCGAAAGACACCTAACGTATGATACCACTTGTAGGGGTTACCTAAAAAGTGAGACCAGTGAAGATATTTCCACAGAGACATCCAATCACAGATTCATTAAGCAAACTTATGGTTCACCAAATGGAAAGGTGTGAGGATTGGATACATCAGGACATTGGGGTTAACAGAGATATACAGACACATGTGAAATATAAAATCGCCACAGACCTACGGCATATCAAGAGGACACTACTCAACACTGCGTCATCAGCTACATGGGAGAAGGACCCGAAGAAGAATAGATATGTGTGTACGTGTAAAACAACCACATCTTGCACACCTAGAACAAGCAAAACACTGTAATCAAATTTGGCCTGATACAAAATAAAAATTAAATTTAAAAAACGAACGGCAAGTAATGAGACATAAACCTAAGGGGCTTTTTCCTGGCGCCCTGCATTCTAATTTACAATTTACAACGCCACTTCCATTATGGCTCTGTTGCCCTAGTAACCAGATTTGGTAAGGAGAAGTGCTGCCGCCTTCTGGCCGTTTCCCACAACAGCGCTAATGGTCACTTAATATTCAAAATAATTGCAGGCCTGTAAATGACACCTGCCATCAAAAAAAAAAAAGAATCCTGGGGTCGTAAATCGACCAGAAAATTCAAAAGACGTCAACATTTCAAGAAGACAATTTCAAGAGGCATGTTTTACGCCCATCCTGTCTTCTTTGTTTCCTTTAAAATAAAAGGGGATTTAAAAATGCTCAACATCAGCAGTTAATAAAGCCATGCAAATCCAATCTACAGAAATGTTCACCTCACAGCCGTCAGAATGATCTTCAGCAAAAAGTCTACAAAGAATAAATGCTGAAGGGGTTTCAGAAAACTGTGTACCCACTAGCTGCTGGGGGGATGTAAACTGGTAACAGCCAGCAGGGAGAACATAATGGAGGTGCGTTTAAGGGTAAACACCGAGCTACCATGTGATCTGGTAGGTCCTCTGATGCGCCTATCACCTGAGCAGAGCAGAATGGAAGAGACACAGGCTGGCAATCCTGCACGGCAGAAACATTTAATATAGCCAAGACTTGGAAGAAACCAAAATGTCCAGCAACAGGAAAATGCACAAAGAGGAAGGGGTCCATGTCAACAATGGAATATTAGCCACGGAAAACAATGAAACAGTGCCGTTTGCACCACCATATAAGGACCTAGAGATAACCACCCCACTTGAAGTAAGAAAGAAACTGAAAGACAGATATCCTATGACATCACTTATAGGTGTTACCTCAAAATTGATTCTCATGAACTTATTTCCAAGAGAAGGAAGAGCATGGATTAAGCAAACAAAATTACGTTTAGCCGAATGGAAAGGTGAAAGGAATGTATGAATTATGATATGGGGGTTAACAGACATGTACTAATACAGATGAAATATATAACCACAAAATACCTATGGAACGCCAAGAGGTCTACTCAACACTCTATAATAACCTACACGGGAAAGGATCCAAAGAGGAATAGACGGATACGTTGATATGATGAACCAGATTCTGTACACTTAGGAGAAACTGCATTTTCTTATCAAATTTGCTCTGACACGTAGTAAAAATTTAATTTAAAAAACAAGAAGTAGGAGATATAAGCTCTTGGGGGTTTGCCCTGGCACATTCCCCTCTCATCTGCAGGCTACTAACACGATTTCCAGGAAAGCTCTGTCGCCCAAGAACCCAGAGCTGCGAAGGTAGAAATGCTGCCGCCTTGTGGCCGTTTCCCGCAAGAGCGGCTTTAAGCCCGCAGCTAATGGTCACTTAATAGTCACAAGGACTCAGGGCCGTAAAGGACACCTGCCCTAAAATATTGTGCTGAGGTAGGGAACGGACAAAAAAATTCAAAACAGGGGCTTCCCTGGTGGCGCAGTGGTTGAGAGTCCGCCTGCCGACGCAGGGGACACGGGTTCGTGCCCCGGTCCGGGAAGATCCCACATGCCGCGGAGTGGCTGGGCCCGTGAGCCATGGCCGCTGAGCCTGCGCGTCCAGAGCCTGTGCTCCGCAACGGGAGAGGCCCAAACAGTGAGAGGCCCGCGTACCGCAAAAATAAATAGGTAAATAAATAAATAAATAAAAAGGAACGTGGATAAAAGCTCAACCTCAGGAATTATTAGACTCATGCAAACCTAATCTGCAAAAAGTTTGCAACTCACACCTGTCGACTGACGATCGGCAAAAATTCTACAAACAATCAATACTGAAGGGGCTTTAGAGAACTGTGTACCCTCTAGCTGCTGGTGAGATGTAAAGGGCTAACAGCCAATAAGAACAGAAAGGAGCTGCCTTTAGAAGTAAAAATTGAGGTACCGTTCAATCCAGCAGTCACACCACTGGGCCTCTCACCTGAGAAGACCAGAAGCGAGAAGACCCGGGCTGCAACAGCTGCACTGCGGCCTTACTCACAATAGCCAAGACGGTGAAGCTACCAAAATGTCCATCAACAGACGACTGGATTAAGAAGAAGCGGTCCATGTACACAATGGAATATTAACCACGGAAAACAATGAAACACTGCTCTTTCAGGCACCATAGACGAGCTTGGAGATGATCACAGAACATGGGGTAAGTCGGAAAGCCAAAGACCTACATCCTATGATATCACTTATAGGCGTTATCTAATAACTGACACAAATGAACATATGTGCACAGAGAAAGACGCTCACAGACTTAGAAAACAACTACGCTTATCTAAAAGGAAAGGTGGGCGGAACGGATAAATTAAGATTAGCGTTACCATACGTATACAGATACGTGTTATACACATATATCAAAAAGACCGACCACGTAGCAAGGGAGGTGGACGGAACACTCTGTAATATTTCACATGGGAAGAGGATCTGTACATGAATAGACGTATATAATGTACAAATGAACCAGATTGTGTACACCTAGGACAAACAATACTCTAATCATTACCCCGATTAAAATCGTTTCAAAAACCAACCAGAAGTAATGCGACATAAACTTATGGGCGTTTCTCCTGGCACATTCCATTCTAATTTACAACCTAGGAACAGGACTTCCAGAAAGGCTCTGCTGCCCTAGCACCCAGATTTGGGAATGGAGAAATGCTGCCGCCTTGTGGCCGTCTCCCAAAACAGCAGCTTTAAACCCAGTGCTAACGGTCATTAAACAGTCACCAAACTTGCAGGCCTGTAAATAACACCTGCCCTCCAAAAAATCCTGGGGTCAAGCATCGACCAAAAATTCAAAAGAGGGCAACATTCCAAGAAAACCATTTCAAGAGGTATACTGTACCCCCACGTTTTTCTTTTCTTTTCTTTTTTTTTAAAAGAAAAGAAACAGGCGTGGAAAAATGATGGATTTTAGGAATTTTTAAAGACATGCAAACCCAAATTACAAAAACCTATCAGCTCACAGCACTCAGAATGGCCATTAGCAAAACTGCTGCAAACAATAAATGTGGAGAAATGCGTACCCTCGGTTCTAAGGGGGACGTGGTAAGAGCCACTGATGAAAACACAGTGGCGGTGCTTTGAAAAGGGAAACATCGAGCTACTAGTCAATCAGTCACACCCACTGCTGGGCCCATCACCCGAGAAAATGAGAATCAAAAGGCACAGGCTGGCAATCCTGCACCCCAGCAATACTTACCATAGCCGACGCTTGGAAGCAACGCAAATGTCCATCAACAGAGGAGTGCACCAAGAAGAAGTGGTCCATGCACACGATGGAATACTACTCCACTAGAAAATATGAATTCAAAAAACAAACATGAGTAAGGACACATAAGCTTTGGGGGGTCTATCAGGGCACACGGCAGCCTAATTGATATCTGAGGAACACCACTGGCAGGAAGGTCTGTCTCCCTAGGTACCAGAGTGGGCAACGTAGAAATGCTGCCGGCCTCTGGCCGATACCTGCAACAGCAGCTCGGAAATCTGTGCGAATGGTCACTTCATATGCACAGGTACTGCAGGGCTGCAAAGGAAACCTGCCCTCAAAATGTCCTGACGCAGGTAAAGGCCAAAATATTTCAAAATGTGGCACATATTTCAAGGAAACAATTTGAAGACGTAAGCTGTCATGACAGTTTGGAAAATAAAAGGACATGCCTCAAAGCTCAATTTCAAGGGATTATGAGACACATGCAAATCCAACCACAAAGAGCTATCAACTCCCACCAGCCAGAATAACCATCAGCCAAGAAACTACAAACGATCAATGCTGAAGAGGTTGTGGAGACATGCATACCCTCAGTTTCAAGTGGGACGTAACCTGGTAAGAGCCACTCATGGGAACAGAATGGAGGTGCCTGTAAAAGGTACACATTCAGCTACTCTATGATCCAGCAGGCCCACTCCGTGGCCTATAGCCTAAGAAGACAGAATTGGAAAGACACAGGCAGGAAATCTGCACTGCAGCAGTATTACAATAGCCAAGGCGTGGAAGCAACCAAAAGTCCATCAACAGATGAGTGGACAAAGAAGAACTGCTACGTGTAGAGATGGAATATTAGCTTGGGTAAAAAATGAATCAATGCCACTTGTAGCACCACAGGTGAGTCTAGAGGTGATCACGCAACTTGCAGTAAGCGAGAAAGCGAAAGACACCTAACGTATGATACCACTTGTAGGGGTTACCTAAAAAGTGAGACCAGTGAAGATATTTCCACAGAGACATCCAATCACAGATTCATTAAGCAAACTTATGGTTCACCAAATGGAAAGGTGTGAGGATTGGATACATCAGGACATTGGGGTTAACAGAGATATACAGACACATGTGAAATATAAAATCGCCACAGACCTACGGCATATCAAGAGGACACTACTCAACACTGCGTCATCAGCTACATGGGAGAAGGACCCGAAGAAGAATAGATATGTGTGTACGTGTAAAACAACCACATCTTGCACACCTAGAACAAGCAAAACACTGTAATCAAATTTGGCCTGATACAAAATAAAAATTAAATTTAAAAAACGAACGGCAAGTAATGAGACATAAACCTAAGGGGCTTTTTCCTGGCGCCCTGCATTCTAATTTACAATTTACAACGCCACTTCCATTATGGCTCTGTTGCCCTAGTAACCAGATTTGGTAAGGAGAAGTGCTGCCGCCTTCTGGCCGTTTCCCACAACAGCGCTAATGGTCACTTAATATTCAAAATAATTGCAGGCCTGTAAATGACACCTGCCATCAAAAAAAAAAAAGAATCCTGGGGTCGTAAATCGACCAGAAAATTCAAAAGACGTCAACATTTCAAGAAGACAATTTCAAGAGGCATGTTTTACGCCCATCCTGTCTTCTTTGTTTCCTTTAAAATAAAAGGGGATTTAAAAATGCTCAACATCAGCAGTTAATAAAGCCATGCAAATCCAATCTACAGAAATGTTCACCTCACAGCCGTCAGAATGATCTTCAGCAAAAAGTCTACAAAGAATAAATGCTGAAGGGGTTTCAGAAAACTGTGTACCCACTAGCTGCTGGGGGGATGTAAACTGGTAACAGCCAGCAGGGAGAACATAATGGAGGTGCGTTTAAGGGTAAACACCGAGCTACCATGTGATCTGGTAGGTCCTCTGATGCGCCTATCACCTGAGCAGAGCAGAATGGAAGAGACACAGGCTGGCAATCCTGCACGGCAGAAACATTTAATATAGCCAAGACTTGGAAGAAACCAAAATGTCCAGCAACAGGAAAATGCACAAAGAGGAAGGGGTCCATGTCAACAATGGAATATTAGCCACGGAAAACAATGAAACAGTGCCGTTTGCACCACCATATAAGGACCTAGAGATAACCACCCCACTTGAAGTAAGAAAGAAACTGAAAGACAGATATCCTATGACATCACTTATAGGTGTTACCTCAAAATTGATTCTCATGAACTTATTTCCAAGAGAAGGAAGAGCATGGATTAAGCAAACAAAATTACGTTTAGCCGAATGGAAAGGTGAAAGGAATGTATGAATTATGATATGGGGGTTAACAGACATGTACTAATACAGATGAAATATATAACCACAAAATACCTATGGAACGCCAAGAGGTCTACTCAACACTCTATAATAACCTACACGGGAAAGGATCCAAAGAGGAATAGACGGGTACGTTGATATGATGAACCAGATTCTGTACACTTAGGAGAAACTGCATTTTCTTATCAAATTTGCTCTGACACGTAGTAAAAATTTAATTTAAAAAACAAGAAGTAGGAGATATAAGCTCTTGGGGGTTTGCCCTGGCACATTCCCCTCTCATCTGCAGGCTACTAACACGATTTCCAGGAAAGCTCTGTCGCCCAAGAACCCAGAGCTGCGAAGGTAGAAATGCTGCCGCCTTGTGGCCGTTTCCCGCAAGAGCGGCTTTAAGCCCGCAGCTAATGGTCACTTAATAGTCACAAGGACTCAGGGCCGTAAAGGACACCTGCCCTAAAATATTGTGCTGAGGTAGGGAACGGACAAAAAAATTCAAAACAGGGGCTTCCCTGGTGGCGCAGTGGTTGAGAGTCCGCCTGCCGACGCAGGGGACACGGGTTCGTGCCCCGGTCCGGGAAGATCCCACATGCCGCGGAGTGGCTGGGCCCGTGAGCCATGGCCGCTGAGCCTGCGCGTCCAGAGCCTGTGCTCCGCAACGGGAGAGGCCCAAACAGTGAGAGGCCCGCGTACCGCAAAAATAAATAGGTAAATAAATAAATAAATAAAAAGGAACGTGGATAAAAGCTCAACCTCAGGAATTATTAGACTCATGCAAACCTAATCTGCAAAAAGTTTGCAACTCACACCTGTCGACTGACGATCGGCAAAAATTCTACAAACAATCAATACTGAAGGGGCTTTAGAGAACTGTGTACCCTCTAGCTGCTGGTGAGATGTAAAGGGCTAACAGCCAATAAGAACAGAAAGGAGCTGCCTTTAGAAGTAAAAATTGAGGTACCGTTCAATCCAGCAGTCACACCACTGGGCCTCTCACCTGAGAAGACCAGAAGCGAGAAGACCCGGGCTGCAACAGCTGCACTGCGGCCTTATTCACAATAGCCAAGACGGTGAAGCTACCAAAATGTCCATCAACAGACGACTGGATTAAGAAGAAGCGGTCCATGTACACAATGGAATATTAACCACGGAAAACAATGAAACACTGCTCTTTCAGGCACCATAGACGAGCTTGGAGATGATCACAGAACATGGGGTAAGTCGGAAAGCCAAAGACCTACATCCTATGATATCACTTATAGGCGTTATCTAATAACTGACACAAATGAACATATGTGCACAGAGAAAGACGCTCACAGACTTAGAAAACAACTACGCTTATCTAAAAGGAAAGGTGGGCGGAACGGATAAATTAAGATTAGCGTTACCATACGTATACAGATACGTGTTATACACATATATCAAAAAGACCGACCACGTAGCAAGGGAGGTGGACGGAACACTCTGTAATATTTCACATGGGAAGAGGATCTGTACATGAATAGACGTATATAATGTACAAATGAACCAGATTGTGTACACCTAGGACAAACAATAGTCTAATCATTACCCCGATTAAAATCGTTTCAAAAACCAACCAGAAGTAATGCGACATAAACTTATGGGCGTTTCTCCTGGCACATTCCATTCTAATTTACAACCTAGGAACACGACTTCCAGAAAGGCTCTGCTGCCCTAGCACCCAGATTTGGGAATGGAGAAATGCTGCCGCCTTGTGGCCGTCTCCCAAAACAGCAGCTTTAAACCCAGTGCTAACGGTCATTAAACAGTCACCAAACTTGCAGGCCTGTAAATAACACCTGCCCTCCAAAGAATCCTGGGGTCAAGCATCGACCAAAAATTCAAAAGAGGGCAACATTCCAAGAAAACCATTTCAAGAGGTATACTGTACCCCCACGTTTTTCTTTTCTTTTCTTTTTTTTTAAAAGAAAAGAAACAGGCGTGGAAAAATGATGGATTTTAGGAATTTTTAAAGACATGCAAACCCAAATTACAAAAACCTATCAGCTCACAGCACTCAGAATGGCCATTAGCAAAACTGCTGCAAACAATAAATGTGGAGAAATGCGTACCCTCGGTTCTAAGGGGGACGTGGTAAGAGCCACTGATGAAAACACAGTGGCGGTGCTTTGAAAAGGGAAACATCGAGCTACTAGTCAATCAGTCACACCCACTGCTGGGCCCATCACCCGAGAAAATGAGAATCAAAAGGCACAGGCTGGCAATCCTGCACCCCAGCAATACTTACCATAGCCGACGCTTGGAAGCAACGCAAATGTCCATCAACAGAGGAGTGCACCAAGAAGAAGTGGTCCATGCACACGATGGAATACTACTCCACTAGAAAATATGAATTCAAAAAACAAACATGAGTAAGGACACATAAGCTTTGGGGGGTCTATCAGGGCACACGGCAGCCTAATTGATATCTGAGGAACACCACTGGCAGGAAGGTCTGTCTCCCTAGGTACCAGAGTGGGCAACGTAGAAATGCTGCCGGCCTCTGGCCGATACCTGCAACAGCAGCTCGGAAATCTGTGCGAATGGTCACTTCATATGCACAGGTACTGCAGGGCTGCAAAGGAGACCTGCCCTCAAAATGTCCTGACGCAGGTAAAGGCCAAAATATTTCAAAATGTGGCACATATTTCAAGGAAACAATTTGAAGACGTAAGCTGTCATGACAGTTTGGAAAATAAAAGGACATGCCTCAAAGCTCAATTTCAAGGGATTATGAGACACATGCAAATCCAACCACAAAGAGCTATCAACTCCCACCAGCCAGAATAACCATCAGCCAAGAAACTACAAACGATCAATGCTGAAGAGGTTGTGGAGACATGCATACCCTCAGTTTCAAGTGGGACGTAACCTGGTAAGAGCCACTCATGGGAACAGAATGGAGGTGCCTGTAAAAGGTACACATTCAGCTACTCTATGATCCAGCAGGCCCACTCCGTGGCCTATAGCCTAAGAAGACAGAATTGGAAAGACACAGGCAGGAAATCTGCACTGCAGCAGTATTACAATAGCCAAGGCGTGGAAGCAACCAAAAGTCCATCAACAGATGAGTGGACAAAGAAGAACTGCTACGTGTAGAGATGGAATATTAGCTTGGGTAAAAAATGAATCAATGCCACTTGTAGCACCACAGGTGAGTCTAGAGGTGATCACGCAACTTGCAGTAAGCGAGAAAGCGAAAGACACCTAACGTATGATACCACTTGTAGGGGTTACCTAAAAAGTGAGACCAGTGAAGATATTTCCACAGAGACATCCAATCACAGATTCATTAAGCAAACTTATGGTTCACCAAATGGAAAGGTGTGAGGATTGGATACATCAGGACATTGGGGTTAACAGAGATATACAGACACATGTGAAATATAAAATCGCCACAGACCTACGGCATATCAAGAGGACACTACTCAACATTGCGTCATCAGCTACATGGGAGAAGGACCCGAAGAAGAATAGATATGTGTGTACGTGTAAAACAACCACATCTTGCACACCTAGAACAAGCAAAACACTGTAATCAAATTTGGCCTGATACAAAATAAATATTAAATTTAAAAAACGAACGGCAAGTAATGAGACATAAACCTAAGGGGCTTTTTCCTGGCGCCCTGCATTCTAATTTACAATTTACAACGCCACTTCCATTATGGCTCTGTTGCCCTAGTAACCAGATTTGGTAAGGAGAAGTGCTGCCGCCTTCTGGCCGTTTCCCACAACAGCGCTAATGGTCACTTAATATTCAAAATAATTGCAGGCCTGTAAATGACACCTGCCATCAAAAAAAAAAAAGAATCCTGGGGTCGTAAATCGACCAGAAAATTCAAAAGACGTCAACATTTCAAGAAGACAATTTCAAGAGGCATGTTTTACGCCCATCCTGTCTTCTTTGTTTCCTTTAAAATAAAAGGGGATTTAAAAATGCTCAACATCAGCAGTTAATAAAGCCATGCAAATCCAATCTACAGAAATGTTCACCTCACAGCCGTCAGAATGATCTTCAGCAAAAAGTCTACAAAGAATAAATGCTGAAGGGGTTTCAGAAAACTGTGTACCCACTAGCTGCTGGGGGGATGTAAACTGGTAACAGCCAGCAGGGAGAACATAATGGAGGTGCGTTTAAGGGTAAACACCGAGCTACCATGTGATCTGGTAGGTCCTCTGATGCGCCTATCACCTGAGCAGAGCAGAATGGAAGAGACACAGGCTGGCAATCCTGCACGGCAGAAACATTTAATATAGCCAAGACTTGGAAGAAACCAAAATGTCCAGCAACAGGAAAATGCACAAAGAGGAAGGGGTCCATGTCAACAATGGAATATTAGCCACGGAAAACAATGAAACAGTGCCGTTTGCACCACCATATAAGGACCTAGAGATAACCACCCCACTTGAAGTAAGAAAGAAACTGAAAGACAGATATCCTATGACATCACTTATAGGTGTTACCTCAAAATTGATTCTCATGAACTTATTTCCAAGAGAAGGAAGAGCATGGATTAAGCAAACAAAATTACGTTTAGCCGAATGGAAAGGTGAAAGGAATGTATGAATTATGATATGGGGGTTAACAGACATGTACTAATACAGATGAAATATATAACCACAAAATACCTATGGAACGCCAAGAGGTCTACTCAACACTCTATAATAACCTACACGGGAAAGGAGCCAAAGAGGAATAGACGGGTACGTTGATATGATGAACCAGATTCTGTACACTTAGGAGAAACTGCATTTTCTTATCAAATTTGCTCTGACACGTAGTAAAAATTTAATTTAAAAAACAAGAAGTAGGAGATATAAGCTCTTGGGGGTTTGCCCTGGCACATTCCCCTCTCATCTGCAGGCTACTAACACGATTTCCAGGAAAGCTCTGTCGCCCAAGAACCCAGAGCTGCGAAGGTAGAAATGCTGCCGCCTTGTGGCCGTTTCCCGCAAGAGCGGCTTTAAGCCCGCAGCTAATGGTCACTTAATAGTCACAAGGACTCAGGGCCGTAAAGGACACCTGCCCTAAAATATTGTGCTGAGGTAGGGAACGGACAAAAAAATTCAAAACAGGGGCTTCCCTGGTGGCGCAGTGGTTGAGAGTCCGCCTGCCGACGCAGGGGACACGGGTTCGTGCCCCGGTCCGGGAAGATCCCACATGCCGCGGAGTGGCTGGGCCCGTGAGCCATGGCCGCTGAGCCTGCGCGTCCAGAGCCTGTGCTCCGCAACGGGAGAGGCCCAAACAGTGAGAGGCCCGCGTACCGCAAAAATAAATAGGTAAATAAATAAATAAATAAAAAGGAACGTGGATAAAAGCTCAACCTCAGGAATTATTAGACTCATGCAAACCTAATCTGCAAAAAGTTTGCAACTCACACCTGTCGACTGACGATCGGCAAAAATTCTACAAACAATCAATACTGAAGGGGCTTTAGAGAACTGTGTACCCTCTAGCTGCTGGTGAGATGTAAAGGGCTAACAGCCAATAAGAACAGAAAGGAGCTGCCTTTAGAAGTAAAAATTGAGGTACCGTTCAATCCAGCAGTCACACCACTGGGCCTCTCACCTGAGAAGACCAGAAGCGAGAAGACCCGGGCTGCAACAGCTGCACTGCGGCCTTACTCACAATAGCCAAGACGGTGAAGCTACCAAAATGTCCATCAACAGACGACTGGATTAAGAAGAAGCGGTCCATGTACACAATGGAATATTAACCACGGAAAACAATGAAACACTGCTCTTTCAGGCACCATAGACGAGCTTGGAGATGATCACAGAACATGGGGTAAGTCGGAAAGCCAAAGACCTACATCCTATGATATCACTTATAGGCGTTATCTAATAACTGACACAAATGAACATATGTGCACAGAGAAAGACGCTCACAGACTTAGAAAACAACTACGCTTATCTAAAAGGAAAGGTGGGCGGAACGGATAAATTAAGATTAGCGTTACCATACGTATACAGATACGTGTTATACACATATATCAAAAAGACCGACCACGTAGCAAGGGAGGTGGACGGAACACTCTGTAATATTTCACATGGGAAGAGGATCTGTACATGAATAGACGTATATAATGTACAAATGAACCAGATTGTGTACACCTAGGACAAACAATACTCTAATCATTACCCCGATTAAAATCGTTTCAAAAACCAACCAGAAGTAATGCGACATAAACTTATGGGCGTTTCTCCTGGCACATTCCATTCTAATTTACAACCTAGGAACACGACTTCCAGAAAGGCTCTGCTGCCCTAGCACCCAGATTTGGGAATGGAGAAATGCTGCCGCCTTGTGGCCGTCTCCCAAAACAGCAGCTTTAAACCCAGTGCTAACGGTCATTAAACAGTCACCAAACTTGCAGGCCTGTAAATAACACCTGCCCTCCAAAAAATCCTGGGGTCAAGCATCGACCAAAAATTCAAAAGAGGGCAACATTCCAAGAAAACCATTTCAAGAGGTATACTGTACCCCCACGTTTTTCTTTTCTTTTCTTTTTTTTTAAAAGAAAAGAAACAGGCGTGGAAAAATGATGGATTTTAGGAATTTTTAAAGACATGCAAACCCAAATTACAAAAACCTATCAGCTCACAGCACTCAGAATGGCCATTAGCAAAAATGCTGCAAACAATAAATGTGGAGAAATGCGTACCCTCGGTTCTAAGGGGGACGTGGTAAGAGCCACTGATGAAAACACAGTGGCGGTGCTTTGAAAAGGGAAACATCGAGCTACTAGTCAATCAGTCACACCCACTGCTGGGCCCATCACCCGAGAAAATGAGAATCAAAAGGCACAGGCTGGCAATCCTGCACCCCAGCAATACTTACCATAGCCGACGCTTGGAAGCAACGCAAATGTCCATCAACAGAGGAGTGCACCAAGAAGAAGTGGTCCATGCACACGATGGAATACTACTCCACTAGAAAATATGAATTCAAAAAACAAACATGAGTAAGGACACATAAGCTTTGGGGGGTCTATCAGGGCACACGGCAGCCTAATTGATATCTGAGGAACACCACTGGCAGGAAGGTCTGTCTCCCTAGGTACCAGAGTGGGCAACGTAGAAATGCTGCCGGCCTCTGGCCGATACCTGCAACAGCAGCTCGGAAATCTGTGCGAATGGTCACTTCATATGCACAGGTACTGCAGGGCTGCAAAGGAGACCTGCCCTCAAAATGTCCTGACGCAGGTAAAGGCCAAAATATTTCAAAATGTGGCACATATTTCAAGGAAACAATTTGAAGACGTAAGCTGTCATGACAGTTTGGAAAATAAAAGGACATGCCTCAAAGCTCAATTTCAAGGGATTATGAGACACATGCAAATCCAACCACAAAGAGCTATCAACTCCCACCAGCCAGAATAACCATCAGCCAAGAAACTACAAACGATCAATGCTGAAGAGGTTGTGGAGACATGCATACCCTCAGTTTCAAGTGGGACGTAACCTGGTAAGAGCCACTCATGGGAACAGAATGGAGGTGCCTGTAAAAGGTACACATTCAGCTACTCTATGATCCAGCAGGCCCACTCCGTGGCCTATAGCCTAAGAAGACAGAATTGGAAAGACACAGGCAGGAAATCTGCACTGCAGCAGTATTACAATAGCCAAGGCGTGGAAGCAACCAAAAGTCCATCAACAGATGAGTGGACAAAGAAGAACTGCTACGTGTAGAGATGGAATATTAGCTTGGGTAAAAAATGAATCAATGCCACTTGTAGCACCACAGGTGAGTCTAGAGGTGATCACGCAACTTGCAGTAAGCGAGAAAGCGAAAGACACCTAACGTATGATACCACTTGTAGGGGTTACCTAAAAAGTGAGACCAGTGAAGATATTTCCACAGAGACATCCAATCACAGATTCATTAAGCAAACTTATGGTTCACCAAATGGAAAGGTGTGAGGATTGGATACATCAGGACATTGGGGTTAACAGAGATATACAGACACATGTGAAATATAAAATCGCCACAGACCTACGGCATATCAAGAGGACACTACTCAACATTGCGTCATCAGCTACATGGGAGAAGGACCCGAAGAAGAATAGATATGTGTGTACGTGTAAAACAACCACATCTTGCACACCTAGAACAAGCAAAACACTGTAATCAAATTTGGCCTGATACAAAATAAAAATTAAATTTAAAAAACGAACGGCAAGTAATGAGACATAAACCTAAGGGGCTTTTTCCTGGCGCCCTGCATTCTAATTTACAATTTACAACGCCACTTCCATTATGG
Organism: Leucopleurus acutus; assembly: GCF_964270905.1. Classification (NCBI taxonomy): domain Eukaryota; kingdom Metazoa; phylum Chordata; class Mammalia; order Artiodactyla; family Delphinidae; genus Leucopleurus; species Leucopleurus acutus. The sequence goes on along the minus strand of NW_028138679.1, from coordinate 43,223 downwards.
CTCTGTTGCCCTAGTAACCAGATTTGGTAAGGAGAAGTGCTGCCGCCTTCTGGCCGTTTCCCACAACAGCGCTAATGGTCACTTAATATTCAAAATAATTGCAGGCCTGTAAATGACACCTGCCATCAAAAAAAAAAAAGAATCCTGGGGTCGTAAATCGACCAGAAAATTCAAAAGACGTCAACATTTCAAGAAGACAATTTCAAGAGGCATGTTTTACGCCCATCCTGTCTTCTTTGTTTCCTTTAAAATAAAAGGGGATTTAAAAATGCTCAACATCAGCAGTTAATAAAGCCATGCAAATCCAATCTACAGAAATGTTCACCTCACAGCCGTCAGAATGATCTTCAGCAAAAAGTCTACAAAGAATAAATGCTGAAGGGGTTTCAGAAAACTGTGTACCCACTAGCTGCTGGGGGGATGTAAACTGGTAACAGCCAGCAGGGAGAACATAATGGAGGTGCGTTTAAGGGTAAACACCGAGCTACCATGTGATCTGGTAGGTCCTCTGATGCGCCTATCACCTGAGCAGAGCAGAATGGAAGAGACACAGGCTGGCAATCCTGCACGGCAGAAACATTTAATATAGCCAAGACTTGGAAGAAACCAAAATGTCCAGCAACAGGAAAATGCACAAAGAGGAAGGGGTCCATGTCAACAATGGAATATTAGCCACGGAAAACAATGAAACAGTGCCGTTTGCACCACCATATAAGGACCTAGAGATAACCACCCCACTTGAAGTAAGAAAGAAACTGAAAGACAGATATCCTATGACATCACTTATAGGTGTTACCTCAAAATTGATTCTCATGAACTTATTTCCAAGAGAAGGAAGAGCATGGATTAAGCAAACAAAATTACGTTTAGCCGAATGGAAAGGTGAAAGGAATGTATGAATTATGATATGGGGGTTAACAGACATGTACTAATACAGATGAAATATATAACCACAAAATACCTATGGAACGCCAAGAGGTCTACTCAACACTCTATAATAACCTACACGGGAAAGGAGCCAAAGAGGAATAGACGGGTACGTTGATATGATGAACCAGATTCTGTACACTTAGGAGAAACTGCATTTTCTTATCAAATTTGCTCTGACACGTAGTAAAAATTTAATTTAAAAAACAAGAAGTAGGAGATATAAGCTCTTGGGGGTTTGCCCTGGCACATTCCCCTCTCATCTGCAGGCTACTAACACGATTTCCAGGAAAGCTCTGTCGCCCAAGAACCCAGAGCTGCGAAGGTAGAAATGCTGCCGCCTTGTGGCCGTTTCCCGCAAGAGCGGCTTTAAGCCCGCAGCTAATGGTCACTTAATAGTCACAAGGACTCAGGGCCGTAAAGGACACCTGCCCTAAAATATTGTGCTGAGGTAGGGAACGGACAAAAAAATTCAAAACAGGGGCTTCCCTGGTGGCGCAGTGGTTGAGAGTCCGCCTGCCGACGCAGGGGACACGGGTTCGTGCCCCGGTCCGGGAAGATCCCACATGCCGCGGAGTGGCTGGGCCCGTGAGCCATGGCCGCTGAGCCTGCGCGTCCAGAGCCTGTGCTCCGCAACGGGAGAGGCCCAAACAGTGAGAGGCCCGCGTACCGCAAAAATAAATAGGTAAATAAATAAATAAATAAAAAGGAACGTGGATAAAAGCTCAACCTCAGGAATTATTAGACTCATGCAAACCTAATCTGCAAAAAGTTTGCAACTCACACCTGTCGACTGACGATCGGCAAAAATTCTACAAACAATCAATACTGAAGGGGCTTTAGAGAACTGTGTACCCTCTAGCTGCTGGTGAGATGTAAAGGGCTAACAGCCAATAAGAACAGAAAGGAGCTGCCTTTAGAAGTAAAAATTGAGGTACCGTTCAATCCAGCAGTCACACCACTGGGCCTCTCACCTGAGAAGACCAGAAGCGAGAAGACCCGGGCTGCAACAGCTGCACTGCGGCCTTACTCACAATAGCCAAGACGGTGAAGCTACCAAAATGTCCATCAACAGACGACTGGATTAAGAAGAAGCGGTCCATGTACACAATGGAATATTAACCACGGAAAACAATGAAACACTGCTCTTTCAGGCACCATAGACGAGCTTGGAGATGATCACAGAACATGGGGTAAGTCGGAAAGCCAAAGACCTACATCCTATGATATCACTTATAGGCGTTATCTAATAACTGACACAAATGAACATATGTGCACAGAGAAAGACGCTCACAGACTTAGAAAACAACTACGCTTATCTAAAAGGAAAGGTGGGCGGAACGGATAAATTAAGATTAGCGTTACCATACGTATACAGATACGTGTTATACACATATATCAAAAAGACCGACCACGTAGCAAGGGAGGTGGACGGAACACTCTGTAATATTTCACATGGGAAGAGGATCTGTACATGAATAGACGTATATAATGTACAAATGAACCAGATTGTGTACACCTAGGACAAACAATAGTCTAATCATTACCCCGATTAAAATCGTTTCAAAAACCAACCAGAAGTAATGCGACATAAACTTATGGGCGTTTCTCCTGGCACATTCCATTCTAATTTACAACCTAGGAACACGACTTCCAGAAAGGCTCTGCTGCCCTAGCACCCAGATTTGGGAATGGAGAAATGCTGCCGCCTTGTGGCCGTCTCCCAAAACAGCAGCTTTAAACCCAGTGCTAACGGTCATTAAACAGTCACCAAACTTGCAGGCCTGTAAATAACACCTGCCCTCCAAAAAATCCTGGGGTCAAGCATCGACCAAAAATTCAAAAGAGGGCAACATTCCAAGAAAACCATTTCAAGAGGTATACTGTACCCCCACGTTTTTCTTTTCTTTTCTTTTTTTTTAAAAGAAAAGAAACAGGCGTGGAAAAATGATGGATTTTAGGAATTTTTAAAGACATGCAAACCCAAATTACAAAAACCTATCAGCTCACAGCACTCAGAATGGCCATTAGCAAAAATGCTGCAAACAATAAATGTGGAGAAATGCGTACCCTCGGTTCTAAGGGGGACGTGGTAAGAGCCACTGATGAAAACACAGTGGCGGTGCTTTGAAAAGGGAAACATCGAGCTACTAGTCAATCAGTCACACCCACTGCTGGGCCCATCACCCGAGAAAATGAGAATCAAAAGGCACAGGCTGGCAATCCTGCACCCCAGCAATACTTACCATAGCCGACGCTTGGAAGCAACGCAAATGTCCATCAACAGAGGAGTGCACCAAGAAGAAGTGGTCCATGCACACGATGGAATACTACTCCACTAGAAAATATGAATTCAAAAAACAAACATGAGTAAGGACACATAAGCTTTGGGGGGTCTATCAGGGCACACGGCAGCCTAATTGATATCTGAGGAACACCACTGGCAGGAAGGTCTGTCTCCCTAGGTACCAGAGTGGGCAACGTAGAAATGCTGCCGGCCTCTGGCCGATACCTGCAACAGCAGCTCGGAAATCTGTGCGAATGGTCACTTCATATGCACAGGTACTGCAGGGCTGCAAAGGAAACCTGCCCTCAAAATGTCCTGACGCAGGTAAAGGCCAAAATATTTCAAAATGTGGCACATATTTCAAGGAAACAATTTGAAGACGTAAGCTGTCATGACAGTTTGGAAAATAAAAGGACATGCCTCAAAGCTCAATTTCAAGGGATTATGAGACACATGCAAATCCAACCACAAAGAGCTATCAACTCCCACCAGCCAGAATAACCATCAGCCAAGAAACTACAAACGATCAATGCCGAAGAGGTTGTGGAGACATGCATACCCTCAGTTTCAAGTGGGACGTAACCTGGTAAGAGCCACTCATGGGAACAGAATGGAGGTGCCTGTAAAAGGTACACATTCAGCTACTCTATGATCCAGCAGGCCCACTCCGTGGCCTATAGCCTAAGAAGACAGAATTGGAAAGACACAGGCAGGAAATCTGCACTGCAGCAGTATTACAATAGCCAAGGCGTGGAAGCAACCAAAAGTCCATCAACAGATGAGTGGACAAAGAAGAACTGCTACGTGTAGAGATGGAATATTAGCTTGGGTAAAAAATGAATCAATGCCACTTGTAGCACCACAGGTGAGTCTAGAGGTGATCACGCAACTTGCAGTAAGCGAGAAAGCGAAAGACACCTAACGTATGATACCACTTGTAGGGGTTACCTAAAAAGTGAGACCAGTGAAGATATTTCCACAGAGACATCCAATCACAGATTCATTAAGCAAACTTATGGTTCACCAAATGGAAAGGTGTGAGGATTGGATACATCAGGACATTGGGGTTAACAGAGATATACAGACACATGTGAAATATAAAATCGCCACAGACCTACGGCATATCAAGAGGACACTACTCAACATTGCGTCATCAGCTACATGGGAGAAGGACCCGAAGAAGAATAGATATGTGTGTACGTGTAAAACAACCACATCTTGCACACCTAGAACAAGCAAAACACTGTAATCAAATTTGGCCTGATACAAAATAAAAATTAAATTTAAAAAACGAACGGCAAGTAATGAGACATAAACCTAAGGGGCTTTTTCCTGGCGCCCTGCATTCTAATTTACAATTTACAACGCCACTTCCATTATGGCTCTGTTGCCCTAGTAACCAGATTTGGTAAGGAGAAGTGCTGCCGCCTTCTGGCCGTTTCCCACAACAGCGCTAATGGTCACTTAATATTCAAAATAATTGCAGGCCTGTAAATGACACCTGCCATCAAAAAAAAAAAAGAATCCTGGGGTCGTAAATCGACCAGAAAATTCAAAAGACGTCAACATTTCAAGAAGACAATTTCAAGAGGCATGTTTTACGCCCATCCTGTCTTCTTTGTTTCCTTTAAAATAAAAGGGGATTTAAAAATGCTCAACATCAGCAGTTAATAAAGCCATGCAAATCCAATCTACAGAAATGTTCACCTCACAGCCGTCAGAATGATCTTCAGCAAAAAGTCTACAAAGAATAAATGCTGAAGGGGTTTCAGAAAACTGTGTACCCACTAGCTGCTGGGGGGATGTAAACTGGTAACAGCCAGCAGGGAGAACATAATGGAGGTGCGTTTAAGGGTAAACACCGAGCTACCATGTGATCTGGTAGGTCCTCTGATGCGCCTATCACCTGAGCAGAGCAGAATGGAAGAGACACAGGCTGGCAATCCTGCACGGCAGAAACATTTAATATAGCCAAGACTTGGAAGAAACCAAAATGTCCAGCAACAGGAAAATGCACAAAGAGGAAGGGGTCCATGTCAACAATGGAATATTAGCCACGGAAAACAATGAAACAGTGCCGTTTGCACCACCATATAAGGACCTAGAGATAACCACCCCACTTGAAGTAAGAAAGAAACTGAAAGACAGATATCCTATGACATCACTTATAGGTGTTACCTCAAAATTGATTCTCATGAACTTATTTCCAAGAGAAGGAAGAGCATGGATTAAGCAAACAAAATTACGTTTAGCCGAATGGAAAGGTGAAAGGAATGTATGAATTATGATATGGGGGTTAACAGACATGTACTAATACAGATGAAATATATAACCACAAAATACCTATGGAACGCCAAGAGGTCTACTCAACACTCTATAATAACCTACACGGGAAAGGATCCAAAGAGGAATAGACGGATACGTTGATATGATGAACCAGATTCTGTACACTTAGGAGAAACTGCATTTTCTTATCAAATTTGCTCTGACACGTAGTAAAAATTTAATTTAAAAAACAAGAAGTAGGAGATATAAGCTCTTGGGGGTTTGCCCTGGCACATTCCCCTCTCATCTGCAGGCTACTAACACGATTTCCAGGAAAGCTCTGTCGCCCAAGAACCCAGAGCTGCGAAGGTAGAAATGCTGCCGCCTTGTGGCCGTTTCCCGCAAGAGCGGCTTTAAGCCCGCAGCTAATGGTCACTTAATAGTCACAAGGACTCAGGGCCGTAAAGGACACCTGCCCTAAAATATTGTGCTGAGGTAGGGAACGGACAAAAAAATTCAAAACAGGGGCTTCCCTGGTGGCGCAGTGGTTGAGAGTCCGCCTGCCGACGCAGGGGACACGGGTTCGTGCCCCGGTCCGGGAAGATCCCACATGCCGCGGAGTGGCTGGGCCCGTGAGCCATGGCCGCTGAGCCTGCGCGTCCAGAGCCTGTGCTCCGCAACGGGAGAGGCCCAAACAGTGAGAGGCCCGCGTACCGCAAAAATAAATAGGTAAATAAATAAATAAATAAAAAGGAACGTGGATAAAAGCTCAACCTCAGGAATTATTAGACTCATGCAAACCTAATCTGCAAAAAGTTTGCAACTCACACCTGTCGACTGACGATCGGCAAAAATTCTACAAACAATCAATACTGAAGGGGCTTTAGAGAACTGTGTACCCTCTAGCTGCTGGTGAGATGTAAAGGGCTAACAGCCAATAAGAACAGAAAGGAGCTGCCTTTAGAAGTAAAAATTGAGGTACCGTTCAATCCAGCAGTCACACCACTGGGCCTCTCACCTGAGAAGACCAGAAGCGAGAAGACCCGGGCTGCAACAGCTGCACTGCGGCCTTACTCACAATAGCCAAGACGGTGAAGCTACCAAAATGTCCATCAACAGACGACTGGATTAAGAAGAAGCGGTCCATGTACACAATGGAATATTAACCACGGAAAACAATGAAACACTGCTCTTTCAGGCACCATAGACGAGCTTGGAGATGATCACAGAACATGGGGTAAGTCGGAAAGCCAAAGACCTACATCCTATGATATCACTTATAGGCGTTATCTAATAACTGACACAAATGAACATATGTGCACAGAGAAAGACGCTCACAGACTTAGAAAACAACTACGCTTATCTAAAAGGAAAGGTGGGCGGAACGGATAAATTAAGATTAGCGTTACCATACGTATACAGATACGTGTTATACACATATATCAAAAAGACCGACCACGTAGCAAGGGAGGTGGACGGAACACTCTGTAATATTTCACATGGGAAGAGGATCTGTACATGAATAGACGTATATAATGTACAAATGAACCAGATTGTGTACACCTAGGACAAACAATAGTCTAATCATTACCCCGATTAAAATCGTTTCAAAAACCAACCAGAAGTAATGCGACATAAACTTATGGGCGTTTCTCCTGGCACATTCCATTCTAATTTACAACCTAGGAACACGACTTCCAGAAAGGCTCTGCTGCCCTAGCACCCAGATTTGGGAATGGAGAAATGCTGCCGCCTTGTGGCCGTCTCCCAAAACAGCAGCTTTAAACCCAGTGCTAACGGTCATTAAACAGTCACCAAACTTGCAGGCCTGTAAATAACACCTGCCCTCCAAAAAATCCTGGGGTCAAGCATCGACCAAAAATTCAAAAGAGGGCAACATTCCAAGAAAACCATTTCAAGAGGTATACTGTACCCCCACGTTTTTCTTTTCTTTTCTTTTTTTTTAAAAGAAAAGAAACAGGCGTGGAAAAATGATGGATTTTAGGAATTTTTAAAGACATGCAAACCCAAATTACAAAAACCTATCAGCTCACAGCACTCAGAATGGCCATTAGCAAAAATGCTGCAAACAATAAATGTGGAGAAATGCGTACCCTCGGTTCTAAGGGGGACGTGGTAAGAGCCACTGATGAAAACACAGTGGCGGTGCTTTGAAAAGGGAAACATCGAGCTACTAGTCAATCAGTCACACCCACTGCTGGGCCCATCACCCGAGAAAATGAGAATCAAAAGGCACAGGCTGGCAATCCTGCACCCCAGCAATACTTACCATAGCCGACGCTTGGAAGCAACGCAAATGTCCATCAACAGAGGAGTGCACCAAGAAGAAGTGGTCCATGCACACGATGGAATACTACTCCACTAGAAAATATGAATTCAAAAAACAAACATGAGTAAGGACACATAAGCTTTGGGGGGTCTATCAGGGCACACGGCAGCCTAATTGATATCTGAGGAACACCACTGGCAGGAAGGTCTGTCTCCCTAGGTACCAGAGTGGGCAACGTAGAAATGCTGCCGGCCTCTGGCCGATACCTGCAACAGCAGCTCGGAAATCTGTGCGAATGGTCACTTCATATGCACAGGTACTGCAGGGCTGCAAAGGAAACCTGCCCTCAAAATGTCCTGACGCAGGTAAAGGCCAAAATATTTCAAAATGTGGCACATATTTCAAGGAAACAATTTGAAGACGTAAGCTGTCATGACAGTTTGGAAAATAAAAGGACATGCCTCAAAGCTCAATTTCAAGGGATTATGAGACACATGCAAATCCAACCACAAAGAGCTATCAACTCCCACCAGCCAGAATAACCATCAGCCAAGAAACTACAAACGATCAATGCCGAAGAGGTTGTGGAGACATGCATACCCTCAGTTTCAAGTGGGACGTAACCTGGTAAGAGCCACTCATGGGAACAGAATGGAGGTGCCTGTAAAAGGTACACATTCAGCTACTCTATGATCCAGCAGGCCCACTCCGTGGCCTATAGCCTAAGAAGACAGAATTGGAAAGACACAGGCAGGAAATCTGCACTGCAGCAGTATTACAATAGCCAAGGCGTGGAAGCAACCAAAAGTCCATCAACAGATGAGTGGACAAAGAAGAACTGCTACGTGTAGAGATGGAATATTAGCTTGGGTAAAAAATGAATCAATGCCACTTGTAGCACCACAGGTGAGTCTAGAGGTGATCACGCAACTTGCAGTAAGCGAGAAAGCGAAAGACACCTAACGTATGATACCACTTGTAGGGGTTACCTAAAAAGTGAGACCAGTGAAGATATTTCCACAGAGACATCCAATCACAGATTCATTAAGCAAACTTATGGTTCACCAAATGGAAAGGTGTGAGGATTGGATACATCAGGACATTGGGGTTAACAGAGATATACAGACACATGTGAAATATAAAATCGCCACAGACCTACGGCATATCAAGAGGACACTACTCAACATTGCGTCATCAGCTACATGGGAGAAGGACCCGAAGAAGAATAGATATGTGTGTACGTGTAAAACAACCACATCTTGCACACCTAGAACAAGCAAAACACTGTAATCAAATTTGGCCTGATACAAAATAAAAATTAAATTTAAAAAACGAACGGCAAGTAATGAGACATAAACCTAAGGGGCTTTTTCCTGGCGCCCTGCATTCTAATTTACAATTTACAACGCCACTTCCATTATGGCTCTGTTGCCCTAGTAACCAGATTTGGTAAGGAGAAGTGCTGCCGCCTTCTGGCCGTTTCCCACAACAGCGCTAATGGTCACTTAATATTCAAAATAATTGCAGGCCTGTAAATGACACCTGCCATCAAAAAAAAAAAAAGAATCCTGGGGTCGTAAATCGACCAGAAAATTCAAAAGACGTCAACATTTCAAGAAGACAATTTCAAGAGGCATGTTTTACGCCCATCCTGTCTTCTTTGTTTCCTTTAAAATAAAAGGGGATTTAAAAATGCTCAACATCAGCAGTTAATAAAGCCATGCAAATCCAATCTACAGAAATGTTCACCTCACAGCCGTCAGAATGATCTTCAGCAAAAAGTCTACAAAGAATAAATGCTGAAGGGGTTTCAGAAAACTGTGTACCCACTAGCTGCTGGGGGGATGTAAACTGGTAACAGCCAGCAGGGAGAACATAATGGAGGTGCGTTTAAGGGTAAACACCGAGCTACCATGTGATCTGGTAGGTCCTCTGATGCGCCTATCACCTGAGCAGAGCAGAATGGAAGAGACACAGGCTGGCAATCCTGCACGGCAGAAACATTTAATATAGCCAAGACTTGGAAGAAACCAAAATGTCCAGCAACAGGAAAATGCACAAAGAGGAAGGGGTCCATGTCAACAATGGAATATTAGCCACGGAAAACAATGAAACAGTGCCGTTTGCACCACCATATAAGGACCTAGAGATAACCACCCCACTTGAAGTAAGAAAGAAACTGAAAGACAGATATCCTATGACATCACTTATAGGTGTTACCTCAAAATTGATTCTCATGAACTTATTTCCAAGAGAAGGAAGAGCATGGATTAAGCAAACAAAATTACGTTTAGCCGAATGGAAAGGTGAAAGGAATGTATGAATTATGATATGGGGGTTAACAGACATGTACTAATACAGATGAAATATATAACCACAAAATACCTATGGAACGCCAAGAGGTCTACTCAACACTCTATAATAACCTACACGGGAAAGGATCCAAAGAGGAATAGACGGATACGTTGATATGATGAACCAGATTCTGTACACTTAGGAGAAACTGCATTTTCTTATCAAATTTGCTCTGACACGTAGTAAAAATTTAATTTAAAAAACAAGAAGTAGGAGATATAAGCTCTTGGGGGTTTGCCCTGGCACATTCCCCTCTCATCTGCAGGCTACTAACACGATTTCCAGGAAAGCTCTGTCGCCCAAGAACCCAGAGCTGCGAAGGTAGAAATGCTGCCGCCTTGTGGCCGTTTCCCGCAAGAGCGGCTTTAAGCCCGCAGCTAATGGTCACTTAATAGTCACAAGGACTCAGGGCCGTAAAGGACACCTGCCCTAAAATATTGTGCTGAGGTAGGGAACGGACAAAAAAATTCAAAACAGGGGCTTCCCTGGTGGCGCAGTGGTTGAGAGTCCGCCTGCCGACGCAGGGGACACGGGTTCGTGCCCCGGTCCGGGAAGATCCCACATGCCGCGGAGTGGCTGGGCCCGTGAGCCATGGCCGCTGAGCCTGCGCGTCCAGAGCCTGTGCTCCGCAACGGGAGAGGCCCAAACAGTGAGAGGCCCGCGTACCGCAAAAATAAATAGGTAAATAAATAAATAAATAAAAAGGAACGTGGATAAAAGCTCAACCTCAGGAATTATTAGACTCATGCAAACCTAATCTGCAAAAAGTTTGCAACTCACACCTGTCGACTGACGATCGGCAAAAATTCTACAAACAATCAATACTGAAGGGGCTTTAGAGAACTGTGTACCCTCTAGCTGCTGGTGAGATGTAAAGGGCTAACAGCCAATAAGAACAGAAAGGAGCTGCCTTTAGAAGTAAAAATTGAGGTACCGTTCAATCCAGCAGTCACACCACTGGGCCTCTCACCTGAGAAGACCAGAAGCGAGAAGACCCGGGCTGCAACAGCTGCACTGCGGCCTTACTCACAATAGCCAAGACGGTGAAGCTACCAAAATGTCCATCAACAGACGACTGGATTAAGAAGAAGCGGTCCATGTACACAATGGAATATTAACCACGGAAAACAATGAAACACTGCTCTTTCAGGCACCATAGACGAGCTTGGAGATGATCACAGAACATGGGGTAAGTCGGAAAGCCAAAGACCTACATCCTATGATATCACTTATAGGCGTTATCTAATAACTGACACAAATGAACATATGTGCACAGAGAAAGACGCTCACAGACTTAGAAAACAACTACGCTTATCTAAAAGGAAAGGTGGGCGGAACGGATAAATTAAGATTAGCGTTACCATACGTATACAGATACGTGTTATACACATATATCAAAAAGACCGACCACGTAGCAAGGGAGGTGGACGGAACACTCTGTAATATTTCACATGGGAAGAGGATCTGTACATGAATAGACGTATATAATGTACAAATGAACCAGATTGTGTACACCTAGGACAAACAATAGTCTGATCATTACCCCGATTAAAATCGTTTCAAAAACCAACCAGAAGTAATGCGACATAAACTTATGGGCGTTTCTCCTGGCACATTCCATTCTAATTTACAACCTAGGAACACGACTTCCAGAAAGGCTCTGCTGCCCTAGCACCCAGATTTGGGAATGGAGAAATGCTGCCGCCTTGTGGCCGTCTCCCAAAACAGCAGCTTTAAACCCAGTGCTAACGGTCATTAAACAGTCACCAAACTTGCAGGCCTGTAAATAACACCTGCCCTCCAAAAAATCCTGGGGTCAAGCATCGACCAAAAATTCAAAAGAGGGCAACATTCCAAGAAAACCATTTCAAGAGGTATACTGTACCCCCACGTTTTTCTTTTCTTTTCTTTTTTTTTAAAAGAAAAGAAACAGGCGTGGAAAAATGATGGATTTTAGGAATTTTTAAAGACATGCAAACCCAAATTACAAAAACCTATCAGCTCACAGCACTCAGAATGGCCATTAGCAAAAATGCTGCAAACAATAAATGTGGAGAAATGCGTACCCTCGGTTCTAAGGGGGACGTGGTAAGAGCCACTGATGAAAACACAGTGGCGGTGCTTTGAAAAGGGAAACATCGAGCTACTAGTCAATCAGTCACACCCACTGCTGGGCCCATCACCCGAGAAAATGAGAATCAAAAGGCACAGGCTGGCAATCCTGCACCCCAGCAATACTTACCATAGCCGACGCTTGGAAGCAACGCAAATGTCCATCAACAGAGGAGTGCACCAAGAAGAAGTGGTCCATGCACACGATGGAATACTACTCCACTAGAAAATATGAATTCAAAAAACAAACATGAGTAAGGACACATAAGCTTTGGGGGGTCTATCAGGGCACACGGCAGCCTAATTGATATCTGAGGAACACCACTGGCAGGAAGGTCTGTCTCCCTAGGTACCAGAGTGGGCAACGTAGAAATGCTGCCGGCCTCTGGCCGATACCTGCAACAGCAGCTCGGAAATCTGTGCGAATGGTCACTTCATATGCACAGGTACTGCAGGGCTGCAAAGGAGACCTGCCCTCAAAATGTCCTGACGCAGGTAAAGGCCAAAATATTTCAAAATGTGGCACATATTTCAAGGAAACAATTTGAAGACGTAAGCTGTCATGACAGTTTGGAAAATAAAAGGACATGCCTCAAAGCTCAATTTCAAGGGATTATGAGACACATGCAAATCCAACCACAAAGAGCTATCAACTCCCACCAGCCAGAATAACCATCAGCCAAGAAACTACAAACGATCAATGCTGAAGAGGTTGTGGAGACATGCATACCCTCAGTTTCAAGTGGGACGTAACCTGGTAAGAGCCACTCATGGGAACAGAATGGAGGTGCCTGTAAAAGGTACACATTCAGCTACTCTATGATCCAGCAGGCCCACTCCGTGGCCTATAGCCTAAGAAGACAGAATTGGAAAGACACAGGCAGGAAATCTGCACTGCAGCAGTATTACAATAGCCAAGGCGTGGAAGCAACCAAAAGTCCATCAACAGATGAGTGGACAAAGAAGAACTGCTACGTGTAGAGATGGAATATTAGCTTGGGTAAAAAATGAATCAATGCCACTTGTAGCACCACAGGTGAGTCTAGAGGTGATCACGCAACTTGCAGTAAGCGAGAAAGCGAAAGACACCTAACGTATGATACCACTTGTAGGGGTTACCTAAAAAGTGAGACCAGTGAAGATATTTCCACAGAGACATCCAATCACAGATTCATTAAGCAAACTTATGGTTCACCAAATGGAAAGGTGTGAGGATTGGATACATCAGGACATTGGGGTTAACAGAGATATACAGACACATGTGAAATATAAAATCGCCACAGACCTACGGCATATCAAGAGGACACTACTCAACACTGCGTCATCAGCTACATGGGAGAAGGACCCGAAGAAGAATAGATATGTGTGTACGTGTAAAACAACCACATCTTGCACACCTAGAACAAGCAAAACACTGTAATCAAATTTGGCCTGATACAAAATAAAAATTAAATTTAAAAAACGAACGGCAAGTAATGAGACATAAACCTAAGGGGCTTTTTCCTGGCGCCCTGCATTCTAATTTACAATTTACAACGCCACTTCCATTATGGCTCTGTTGCCCTAGTAACCAGATTTGGTAAGGAGAAGTGCTGCCGCCTTCTGGCCGTTTCCCACAACAGCGCTAATGGTCACTTAATATTCAAAATAATTGCAGGCCTGTAAATGACACCTGCCATCAAAAAAAAAAAAGAATCCTGGGGTCGTAAATCGACCAGAAAATTCAAAAGACGTCAACATTTCAAGAAGACAATTTCAAGAGGCATGTTTTACGCCCATCCTGTCTTCTTTGTTTCCTTTAAAATAAAAGGGGATTTAAAAATGCTCAACATCAGCAGTTAATAAAGCCATGCAAATCCAATCTACAGAAATGTTCACCTCACAGCCGTCAGAATGATCTTCAGCAAAAAGTCTACAAAGAATAAATGCTGAAGGGGTTTCAGAAAACTGTGTACCCACTAGCTGCTGGGGGGATGTAAACTGGTAACAGCCAGCAGGGAGAACATAATGGAGGTGCGTTTAAGGGTAAACACCGAGCTACCATGTGATCTGGTAGGTCCTCTGATGCGCCTATCACCTGAGCAGAGCAGAATGGAAGAGACACAGGCTGGCAATCCTGCACGGCAGAAACATTTAATATAGCCAAGACTTGGAAGAAACCAAAATGTCCAGCAACAGGAAAATGCACAAAGAGGAAGGGGTCCATGTCAACAATGGAATATTAGCCACGGAAAACAATGAAACAGTGCCGTTTGCACCACCATATAAGGACCTAGAGATAACCACCCCACTTGAAGTAAGAAAGAAACTGAAAGACAGATATCCTATGACATCACTTATAGGTGTTACCTCAAAATTGATTCTCATGAACTTATTTCCAAGAGAAGGAAGAGCATGGATTAAGCAAACAAAATTACGTTTAGCCGAATGGAAAGGTGAAAGGAATGTATGAATTATGATATGGGGGTTAACAGACATGTACTAATACAGATGAAATATATAACCACAAAATACCTATGGAACGCCAAGAGGTCTACTCAACACTCTATAATAACCTACACGGGAAAGGATCCAAAGAGGAATAGACGGATACGTTGATATGATGAACCAGATTCTGTACACTTAGGAGAAACTGCATTTTCTTATCAAATTTGCTCTGACACGTAGTAAAAATTTAATTTAAAAAACAAGAAGTAGGAGATATAAGCTCTTGGGGGTTTGCCCTGGCACATTCCCCTCTCATCTGCAGGCTACTAACACGATTTCCAGGAAAGCTCTGTCGCCCAAGAACCCAGAGCTGCGAAGGTAGAAATGCTGCCGCCTTGTGGCCGTTTCCCGCAAGAGCGGCTTTAAGCCCGCAGCTAATGGTCACTTAATAGTCACAAGGACTCAGGGCCGTAAAGGACACCTGCCCTAAAATATTGTGCTGAGGTAGGGAACGGACAAAAAAATTCAAAACAGGGGCTTCCCTGGTGGCGCAGTGGTTGAGAGTCCGCCTGCCGACGCAGGGGACACGGGTTCGTGCCCCGGTCCGGGAAGATCCCACATGCCGCGGAGTGGCTGGGCCCGTGAGCCATGGCCGCTGAGCCTGCGCGTCCAGAGCCTGTGCTCCGCAACGGGAGAGGCCCAAACAGTGAGAGGCCCGCGTACCGCAAAAATAAATAGGTAAATAAATAAATAAATAAAAAGGAACGTGGATAAAAGCTCAACCTCAGGAATTATTAGACTCATGCAAACCTAATCTGCAAAAAGTTTGCAACTCACACCTGTCGACTGACGATCGGCAAAAATTCTACAAACAATCAATACTGAAGGGGCTTTAGAGAACTGTGTACCCTCTAGCTGCTGGTGAGATGTAAAGGGCTAACAGCCAATAAGAACAGAAAGGAGCTGCCTTTAGAAGTAAAAATTGAGGTACCGTTCAATCCAGCAGTCACACCACTGGGCCTCTCACCTGAGAAGACCAGAAGCGAGAAGACCCGGGCTGCAACAGCTGCACTGCGGCCTTATTCACAATAGCCAAGACGGTGAAGCTACCAAAATGTCCATCAACAGACGACTGGATTAAGAAGAAGCGGTCCATGTACACAATGGAATATTAACCACGGAAAACAATGAAACACTGCTCTTTCAGGCACCATAGACGAGCTTGGAGATGATCACAGAACATGGGGTAAGTCGGAAAGCCAAAGACCTACATCCTATGATATCACTTATAGGCGTTATCTAATAACTGACACAAATGAACATATGTGCACAGAGAAAGACGCTCACAGACTTAGAAAACAACTACGCTTATCTAAAAGGAAAGGTGGGCGGAACGGATAAATTAAGATTAGCGTTACCATACGTATACAGATACGTGTTATACACATATATCAAAAAGACCGACCACGTAGCAAGGGAGGTGGACGGAACACTCTGTAATATTTCACATGGGAAGAGGATCTGTACATGAATAGACGTATATAATGTACAAATGAACCAGATTGTGTACACCTAGGACAAACAATACTCTAATCATTACCCCGATTAAAATCGTTTCAAAAACCAACCAGAAGTAATGCGACATAAACTTATGGGCGTTTCTCCTGGCACATTCCATTCTAATTTACAACCTAGGAACACGACTTCCAGAAAGGCTCTGCTGCCCTAGCACCCAGATTTGGGAATGGAGAAATGCTGCCGCCTTGTGGCCGTCTCCCAAAACAGCAGCTTTAAACCCAGTGCTAACGGTCATTAAACAGTCACCAAACTTGCAGGCCTGTAAATAACACCTGCCCTCCAAAAAATCCTGGGGTCAAGCATCGACCAAAAATTCAAAAGAGGGCAACATTCCAAGAAAACCATTTCAAGAGGTATACTGTACCCCCACGTTTTTCTTTTCTTTTCTTTTTTTTTAAAAGAAAAGAAACAGGCGTGGAAAAATGATGGATTTTAGGAATTTTTAAAGACATGCAAACCCAAATTACAAAAACCTATCAGCTCACAGCACTCAGAATGGCCATTAGCAAAAATGCTGCAAACAATAAATGTGGAGAAATGCGTACCCTCGGTTCTAAGGGGGACGTGGTAAGAGCCACTGATGAAAACACAGTGGCGGTGCTTTGAAAAGGGAAACATCGAGCTACTAGTCAATCAGTCACACCCACTGCTGGGCCCATCACCCGAGAAAATGAGAATCAAAAGGCACAGGCTGGCAATCCTGCACCCCAGCAATACTTACCATAGCCGACGCTTGGAAGCAACGCAAATGTCCATCAACAGAGGAGTGCACCAAGAAGAAGTGGTCCATGCACACGATGGAATACTACTCCACTAGAAAATATGAATTCAAAAAACAAACATGAGTAAGGACACATAAGCTTTGGGGGGTCTATCAGGGCACACGGCAGCCTAATTGATATCTGAGGAACACCACTGGCAGGAAGGTCTGTCTCCCTAGGTACCAGAGTGGGCAACGTAGAAATGCTGCCGGCCTCTGGCCGATACCTGCAACAGCAGCTCGGAAATCTGTGCGAATGGTCACTTCATATGCACAGGTACTGCAGGGCTGCAAAGGAAACCTGCCCTCAAAATGTCCTGACGCAGGTAAAGGCCAAAATATTTCAAAATGTGGCACATATTTCAAGGAAACAATTTGAAGACGTAAGCTGTCATGACAGTTTGGAAAATAAAAGGACATGCCTCAAAGCTCAATTTCAAGGGATTATGAGACACATGCAAATCCAACCACAAAGAGCTATCAACTCCCACCAGCCAGAATAACCATCAGCCAAGAAACTACAAACGATCAATGCTGAAGAGGTTGTGGAGACATGCATACCCTCAGTTTCAAGTGGGACGTAACCTGGTAAGAGCCACTCATGGGAACAGAATGGAGGTGCCTGTAAAAGGTACACATTCAGCTACTCTATGATCCAGCAGGCCCACTCCGTGGCCTATAGCCTAAGAAGACAGAATTGGAAAGACACAGGCAGGAAATCTGCACTGCAGCAGTATTACAATAGCCAAGGCGTGGAAGCAACCAAAAGTCCATCAACAGATGAGTGGACAAAGAAGAACTGCTACGTGTAGAGATGGAATATTAGCTTGGGTAAAAAATGAATCAATGCCACTTGTAGCACCACAGGTGAGTCTAGAGGTGATCACGCAACTTGCAGTAAGCGAGAAAGCGAAAGACACCTAACGTATGATACCACTTGTAGGGGTTACCTAAAAAGTGAGACCAGTGAAGATATTTCCACAGAGACATCCAATCACAGATTCATTAAGCAAACTTATGGTTCACCAAATGGAAAGGTGTGAGGATTGGATACATCAGGACATTGGGGTTAACAGAGATATACAGACACATGTGAAATATAAAATCGCCACAGACCTACGGCATATCAAGAGGACACTACTCAACACTGCGTCATCAGCTACATGGGAGAAGGACCCGAAGAAGAATAGATATGTGTGTACGTGTAAAACAACCACATCTTGCACACCTAGAACAAGCAAAACACTGTAATCAAATTTGGCCTGATACAAAATAAAAATTAAATTTAAAAAACGAACGGCAAGTAATGAGACATAAACCTAAGGGGCTTTTTCCTGGCGCCCTGCATTCTAATTTACAATTTACAACGCCACTTCCATTATGGCTCTGTTGCCCTAGTAACCAGATTTGGTAAGGAGAAGTGCTGCCGCCTTCTGGCCGTTTCCCACAACAGCGCTAATGGTCACTTAATATTCAAAATAATTGCAGGCCTGTAAATGACACCTGCCATCAAAAAAAAAAAAGAATCCTGGGGTCGTAAATCGACCAGAAAATTCAAAAGACGTCAACATTTCAAGAAGACAATTTCAAGAGGCATGTTTTACGCCCATCCTGTCTTCTTTGTTTCCTTTAAAATAAAAGGGGATTTAAAAATGCTCAACATCAGCAGTTAATAAAGCCATGCAAATCCAATCTACAGAAATGTTCACCTCACAGCCGTCAGAATGATCTTCAGCAAAAAGTCTACAAAGAATAAATGCTGAAGGGGTTTCAGAAAACTGTGTACCCACTAGCTGCTGGGGGGATGTAAACTGGTAACAGCCAGCAGGGAGAACATAATGGAGGTGCGTTTAAGGGTAAACACCGAGCTACCATGTGATCTGGTAGGTCCTCTGATGCGCCTATCACCTGAGCAGAGCAGAATGGAAGAGACACAGGCTGGCAATCCTGCACGGCAGAAACATTTAATATAGCCAAGACTTGGAAGAAACCAAAATGTCCAGCAACAGGAAAATGCACAAAGAGGAAGGGGTCCATGTCAACAATGGAATATTAGCCACGGAAAACAATGAAACAGTGCCGTTTGCACCACCATATAAGGACCTAGAGATAACCACCCCACTTGAAGTAAGAAAGAAACTGAAAGACAGATATCCTATGACATCACTTATAGGTGTTACCTCAAAATTGATTCTCATGAACTTATTTCCAAGAGAAGGAAGAGCATGGATTAAGCAAACAAAATTACGTTTAGCCGAATGGAAAGGTGAAAGGAATGTATGAATTATGATATGGGGGTTAACAGACATGTACTAATACAGATGAAATATATAACCACAAAATACCTATGGAACGCCAAGAGGTCTACTCAACACTCTATAATAACCTACACGGGAAAGGATCCAAAGAGGAATAGACGGATACGTTGATATGATGAACCAGATTCTGTACACTTAGGAGAAACTGCATTTTCTTATCAAATTTGCTCTGACACGTAGTAAAAATTTAATTTAAAAAACAAGAAGTAGGAGATATAAGCTCTTGGGGGTTTGCCCTGGCACATTCCCCTCTCATCTGCAGGCTACTAACACGATTTCCAGGAAAGCTCTGTCGCCCAAGAACCCAGAGCTGCGAAGGTAGAAATGCTGCCGCCTTGTGGCCGTTTCCCGCAAGAGCGGCTTTAAGCCCGCAGCTAATGGTCACTTAATAGTCACAAGGACTCAGGGCCGTAAAGGACACCTGCCCTAAAATATTGTGCTGAGGTAGGGAACGGACAAAAAAATTCAAAACAGGGGCTTCCCTGGTGGCGCAGTGGTTGAGAGTCCGCCTGCCGACGCAGGGGACACGGGTTCGTGCCCCGGTCCGGGAAGATCCCACATGCCGCGGAGTGGCTGGGCCCGTGAGCCATGGCCGCTGAGCCTGCGCGTCCAGAGCCTGTGCTCCGCAACGGGAGAGGCCCAAACAGTGAGAGGCCCGCGTACCGCAAAAATAAATAGGTAAATAAATAAATAAATAAAAAGGAACGTGGATAAAAGCTCAACCTCAGGAATTATTAGACTCATGCAAACCTAATCTGCAAAAAGTTTGCAACTCACACCTGTCGACTGACGATCGGCAAAAATTCTACAAACAATCAATACTGAAGGGGCTTTAGAGAACTGTGTACCCTCTAGCTGCTGGTGAGATGTAAAGGGCTAACAGCCAATAAGAACAGAAAGGAGCTGCCTTTAGAAGTAAAAATTGAGGTACCGTTCAATCCAGCAGTCACACCACTGGGCCTCTCACCTGAGAAGACCAGAAGCGAGAAGACCCGGGCTGCAACAGCTGCACTGCGGCCTTACTCACAATAGCCAAGACGGTGAAGCTACCAAAATGTCCATCAACAGACGACTGGATTAAGAAGAAGCGGTCCATGTACACAATGGAATATTAACCACGGAAAACAATGAAACACTGCTCTTTCAGGCACCATAGACGAGCTTGGAGATGATCACAGAACATGGGGTAAGTCGGAAAGCCAAAGACCTACATCCTATGATATCACTTATAGGCGTTATCTAATAACTGACACAAATGAACATATGTGCACAGAGAAAGACGCTCACAGACTTAGAAAACAACTACGCTTATCTAAAAGGAAAGGTGGGCGGAACGGATAAATTAAGATTAGCGTTACCATACGTATACAGATACGTGTTATACACATATATCAAAAAGACCGACCACGTAGCAAGGGAGGTGGACGGAACACTCTGTAATATTTCACATGGGAAGAGGATCTGTACATGAATAGACGTATATAATGTACAAATGAACCAGATTGTGTACACCTAGGACAAACAATAGTCTAATCATTACCCCGATTAAAATCGTTTCAAAAACCAACCAGAAGTAATGCGACATAAACTTATGGGCGTTTCTCCTGGCACATTCCATTCTAATTTACAACCTAGGAACACGACTTCCAGAAAGGCTCTGCTGCCCTAGCACCCAGATTTGGGAATGGAGAAATGCTGCCGCCTTGTGGCCGTCTCCCAAAACAGCAGCTTTAAACCCAGTGCTAACGGTCATTAAACAGTCACCAAACTTGCAGGCCTGTAAATAACACCTGCCCTCCAAAGAATCCTGGGGTCAAGCATCGACCAAAAATTCAAAAGAGGGCAACATTCCAAGAAAACCATTTCAAGAGGTATACTGTACCCCCACGTTTTTCTTTTCTTTTCTTTTTTTTTAAAAGAAAAGAAACAGGCGTGGAAAAATGATGGATTTTAGGAATTTTTAAAGACATGCAAACCCAAATTACAAAAACCTATCAGCTCACAGCACTCAGAATGGCCATTAGCAAAAATGCTGCAAACAATAAATGTGGAGAAATGCGTACCCTCGGTTCTAAGGGGGACGTGGTAAGAGCCACTGATGAAAACACAGTGGCGGTGCTTTGAAAAGGGAAACATCGAGCTACTAGTCAATCAGTCACACCCACTGCTGGGCCCATCACCCGAGAAAATGAGAATCAAAAGGCACAGGCTGGCAATCCTGCACCCCAGCAATACTTACCATAGCCGACGCTTGGAAGCAACGCAAATGTCCATCAACAGAGGAGTGCACCAAGAAGAAGTGGTCCATGCACACGATGGAATACTACTCCACTAGAAAATATGAATTCAAAAAACAAACATGAGTAAGGACACATAAGCTTTGGGGGGTCTATCAGGGCACACGGCAGCCTAATTGATATCTGAGGAACACCACTGGCAGGAAGGTCTGTCTCCCTAGGTACCAGAGTGGGCAACGTAGAAATGCTGCCGGCCTCTGGCCGATACCTGCAACAGCAGCTCGGAAATCTGTGCGAATGGTCACTTCATATGCACAGGTACTGCAGGGCTGCAAAGGAGACCTGCCCTCAAAATGTCCTGACGCAGGTAAAGGCCAAAATATTTCAAAATGTGGCACATATTTCAAGGAAACAATTTGAAGACGTAAGCTGTCATGACAGTTTGGAAAATAAAAGGACATGCCTCAAAGCTCAATTTCAAGGGATTATGAGACACATGCAAATCCAACCACAAAGAGCTATCAACTCCCACCAGCCAGAATAACCATCAGCCAAGAAACTACAAACGATCAATGCCGAAGAGGTTGTGGAGACATGCATACCCTCAGTTTCAAGTGGGACGTAACCTGGTAAGAGCCACTCATGGGAACAGAATGGAGGTGCCTGTAAAAGGTACACATTCAGCTACTCTATGATCCAGCAGGCCCACTCCGTGGCCTATAGCCTAAGAAGACAGAATTGGAAAGACACAGGCAGGAAATCTGCACTGCAGCAGTATTACAATAGCCAAGGCGTGGAAGCAACCAAAAGTCCATCAACAGATGAGTGGACAAAGAAGAACTGCTACGTGTAGAGATGGAATATTAGCTTGGGTAAAAAATGAATCAATGCCACTTGTAGCACCACAGGTGAGTCTAGAGGTGATCACGCAACTTGCAGTAAGCGAGAAAGCGAAAGACACCTAACGTATGATACCACTTGTAGGGGTTACCTAAAAAGTGAGACCAGTGAAGATATTTCCACAGAGACATCCAATCACAGATTCATTAAGCAAACTTATGGTTCACCAAATGGAAAGGTGTGAGGATTGGATACATCAGGACATTGGGGTTAACAGAGATATACAGACACATGTGAAATATAAAATCGCCACAGACCTACGGCATATCAAGAGGACACTACTCAACATTGCGTCATCAGCTACATGGGAGAAGGACCCGAAGAAGAATAGATATGTGTGTACGTGTAAAACAACCACATCTTGCACACCTAGAACAAGCAAAACACTGTAATCAAATTTGGCCTGATACAAAATAAATATTAAATTTAAAAAACGAACGGCAAGTAATGAGACATAAACCTAAGGGGCTTTTTCCTGGCGCCCTGCATTCTAATTTACAATTTACAACGCCACTTCCATTATGGCTCTGTTGCCCTAGTAACCAGATTTGGTAAGGAGAAGTGCTGCCGCCTTCTGGCCGTTTCCCACAACAGCGCTAATGGTCACTTAATATTCAAAATAATTGCAGGCCTGTAAATGACACCTGCCATCAAAAAAAAAAAAGAATCCTGGGGTCGTAAATCGACCAGAAAATTCAAAAGACGTCAACATTTCAAGAAGACAATTTCAAGAGGCATGTTTTACGCCCATCCTGTCTTCTTTGTTTCCTTTAAAATAAAAGGGGATTTAAAAATGCTCAACATCAGCAGTTAATAAAGCCATGCAAATCCAATCTACAGAAATGTTCACCTCACAGCCGTCAGAATGATCTTCAGCAAAAAGTCTACAAAGAATAAATGCTGAAGGGGTTTCAGAAAACTGTGTACCCACTAGCTGCTGGGGGGATGTAAACTGGTAACAGCCAGCAGGGAGAACATAATGGAGGTGCGTTTAAGGGTAAACACCGAGCTACCATGTGATCTGGTAGGTCCTCTGATGCGCCTATCACCTGAGCAGAGCAGAATGGAAGAGACACAGGCTGGCAATCCTGCACGGCAGAAACATTTAATATAGCCAAGACTTGGAAGAAACCAAAATGTCCAGCAACAGGAAAATGCACAAAGAGGAAGGGGTCCATGTCAACAATGGAATATTAGCCACGGAAAACAATGAAACAGTGCCGTTTGCACCACCATATAAGGACCTAGAGATAACCACCCCACTTGAAGTAAGAAAGAAACTGAAAGACAGATATCCTATGACATCACTTATAGGTGTTACCTCAAAATTGATTCTCATGAACTTATTTCCAAGAGAAGGAAGAGCATGGATTAAGCAAACAAAATTACGTTTAGCCGAATGGAAAGGTGAAAGGAATGTATGAATTATGATATGGGGGTTAACAGACATGTACTAATACAGATGAAATATATAACCACAAAATACCTATGGAACGCCAAGAGGTCTACTCAACACTCTATAATAACCTACACGGGAAAGGAGCCAAAGAGGAATAGACGGGTACGTTGATATGATGAACCAGATTCTGTACACTTAGGAGAAACTGCATTTTCTTATCAAATTTGCTCTGACACGTAGTAAAAATTTAATTTAAAAAACAAGAAGTAGGAGATATAAGCTCTTGGGGGTTTGCCCTGGCACATTCCCCTCTCATCTGCAGGCTACTAACACGATTTCCAGGAAAGCTCTGTCGCCCAAGAACCCAGAGCTGCGAAGGTAGAAATGCTGCCGCCTTGTGGCCGTTTCCCGCAAGAGCGGCTTTAAGCCCGCAGCTAATGGTCACTTAATAGTCACAAGGACTCAGGGCCGTAAAGGACACCTGCCCTAAAATATTGTGCTGAGGTAGGGAACGGACAAAAAAATTCAAAACAGGGGCTTCCCTGGTGGCGCAGTGGTTGAGAGTCCGCCTGCCGACGCAGGGGACACGGGTTCGTGCCCCGGTCCGGGAAGATCCCACATGCCGCGGAGTGGCTGGGCCCGTGAGCCATGGCCGCTGAGCCTGCGCGTCCAGAGCCTGTGCTCCGCAACGGGAGAGGCCCAAACAGTGAGAGGCCCGCGTACCGCAAAAATAAATAGGTAAATAAATAAATAAATAAAAAGGAACGTGGATAAAAGCTCAACCTCAGGAATTATTAGACTCATGCAAACCTAATCTGCAAAAAGTTTGCAACTCACACCTGTCGACTGACGATCGGCAAAAATTCTACAAACAATCAATACTGAAGGGGCTTTAGAGAACTGTGTACCCTCTAGCTGCTGGTGAGATGTAAAGGGCTAACAGCCAATAAGAACAGAAAGGAGCTGCCTTTAGAAGTAAAAATTGAGGTACCGTTCAATCCAGCAGTCACACCACTGGGCCTCTCACCTGAGAAGACCAGAAGCGAGAAGACCCGGGCTGCAACAGCTGCACTGCGGCCTTACTCACAATAGCCAAGACGGTGAAGCTACCAAAATGTCCATCAACAGACGACTGGATTAAGAAGAAGCGGTCCATGTACACAATGGAATATTAACCACGGAAAACAATGAAACACTGCTCTTTCAGGCACCATAGACGAGCTTGGAGATGATCACAGAACATGGGGTAAGTCGGAAAGCCAAAGACCTACATCCTATGATATCACTTATAGGCGTTATCTAATAACTGACACAAATGAACATATGTGCACAGAGAAAGACGCTCACAGACTTAGAAAACAACTACGCTTATCTAAAAGGAAAGGTGGGCGGAACGGATAAATTAAGATTAGCGTTACCATACGTATACAGATACGTGTTATACACATATATCAAAAAGACCGACCACGTAGCAAGGGAGGTGGACGGAACACTCTGTAATATTTCACATGGGAAGAGGATCTGTACATGAATAGACGTATATAATGTACAAATGAACCAGATTGTGTACACCTAGGACAAACAATACTCTAATCATTACCCCGATTAAAATCGTTTCAAAAACCAACCAGAAGTAATGCGACATAAACTTATGGGCGTTTCTCCTGGCACATTCCATTCTAATTTACAACCTAGGAACACGACTTCCAGAAAGGCTCTGCTGCCCTAGCACCCAGATTTGGGAATGGAGAAATGCTGCCGCCTTGTGGCCGTCTCCCAAAACAGCAGCTTTAAACCCAGTGCTAACGGTCATTAAACAGTCACCAAACTTGCAGGCCTGTAAATAACACCTGCCCTCCAAAAAATCCTGGGGTCAAGCATCGACCAAAAATTCAAAAGAGGGCAACATTCCAAGAAAACCATTTCAAGAGGTATACTGTACCCCCACGTTTTTCTTTTCTTTTCTTTTTTTTTAAAAGAAAAGAAACAGGCGTGGAAAAATGATGGATTTTAGGAATTTTTAAAGACATGCAAACCCAAATTACAAAAACCTATCAGCTCACAGCACTCAGAATGGCCATTAGCAAAAATGCTGCAAACAATAAATGTGGAGAAATGCGTACCCTCGGTTCTAAGGGGGACGTGGTAAGAGCCACTGATGAAAACACAGTGGCGGTGCTTTGAAAAGGGAAACATCGAGCTACTAGTCAATCAGTCACACCCACTGCTGGGCCCATCACCCGAGAAAATGAGAATCAAAAGGCACAGGCTGGCAATCCTGCACCCCAGCAATACTTACCATAGCCGACGCTTGGAAGCAACGCAAATGTCCATCAACAGAGGAGTGCACCAAGAAGAAGTGGTCCATGCACACGATGGAATACTACTCCACTAGAAAATATGAATTCAAAAAACAAACATGAGTAAGGACACATAAGCTTTGGGGGGTCTATCAGGGCACACGGCAGCCTAATTGATATCTGAGGAACACCACTGGCAGGAAGGTCTGTCTCCCTAGGTACCAGAGTGGGCAACGTAGAAATGCTGCCGGCCTCTGGCCGATACCTGCAACAGCAGCTCGGAAATCTGTGCGAATGGTCACTTCATATGCACAGGTACTGCAGGGCTGCAAAGGAGACCTGCCCTCAAAATGTCCTGACGCAGGTAAAGGCCAAAATATTTCAAAATGTGGCACATATTTCAAGGAAACAATTTGAAGACGTAAGCTGTCATGACAGTTTGGAAAATAAAAGGACATGCCTCAAAGCTCAATTTCAAGGGATTATGAGACACATGCAAATCCAACCACAAAGAGCTATCAACTCCCACCAGCCAGAATAACCATCAGCCAAGAAACTACAAACGATCAATGCCGAAGAGGTTGTGGAGACATGCATACCCTCAGTTTCAAGTGGGACGTAACCTGGTAAGAGCCACTCATGGGAACAGAATGGAGGTGCCTGTAAAAGGTACACATTCAGCTACTCTATGATCCAGCAGGCCCACTCCGTGGCCTATAGCCTAAGAAGACAGAATTGGAAAGACACAGGCAGGAAATCTGCACTGCAGCAGTATTACAATAGCCAAGGCGTGGAAGCAACCAAAAGTCCATCAACAGATGAGTGGACAAAGAAGAACTGCTACGTGTAGAGATGGAATATTAGCTTGGGTAAAAAATGAATCAATGCCACTTGTAGCACCACAGGTGAGTCTAGAGGTGATCACGCAACTTGCAGTAAGCGAGAAAGCGAAAGACACCTAACGTATGATACCACTTGTAGGGGTTACCTAAAAAGTGAGACCAGTGAAGATATTTCCACAGAGACATCCAATCACAGATTCATTAAGCAAACTTATGGTTCACCAAATGGAAAGGTGTGAGGATTGGATACATCAGGACATTGGGGTTAACAGAGATATACAGACACATGTGAAATATAAAATCGCCACAGACCTACGGCATATCAAGAGGACACTACTCAACATTGCGTCATCAGCTACATGGGAGAAGGACCCGAAGAAGAATAGATATGTGTGTACGTGTAAAACAACCACATCTTGCACACCTAGAACAAGCAAAACACTGTAATCAAATTTGGCCTGATACAAAATAAAAATTAAATTTAAAAAACGAACGGCAAGTAATGAGACATAAACCTAAGGGGCTTTTTCCTGGCGCCCTGCATTCTAATTTACAATTTACAACGCCACTTCCATTATGGCTCTGTTGCCCTAGTAACCAGATTTGGTAAGGAGAAGTGCTGCCGCCTTCTGGCCGTTTCCCACAACAGCGCTAATGGTCACTTAATATTCAAAATAATTGCAGGCCTGTAAATGACACCTGCCATCAAAAAAAAAAAAAGAATCCTGGGGTCGTAAATCGACCAGAAAATTCAAAAGACGTCAACATTTCAAGAAGACAATTTCAAGAGGCATGTTTTACGCCCATCCTGTCTTCTTTGTTTCCTTTAAAATAAAAGGGGATTTAAAAATGCTCAACATCAGCAGTTAATAAAGCCATGCAAATCCAATCTACAGAAATGTTCACCTCACAGCCGTCAGAATGATCTTCAGCAAAAAGTCTACAAAGAATAAATGCTGAAGGGGTTTCAGAAAACTGTGTACCCACTAGCTGCTGGGGGGATGTAAACTGGTAACAGCCAGCAGGGAGAACATAATGGAGGTGCGTTTAAGGGTAAACACCGAGCTACCATGTGATCTGGTAGGTCCTCTGATGCGCCTATCACCTGAGCAGAGCAGAATGGAAGAGACACAGGCTGGCAATCCTGCACGGCAGAAACATTTAATATAGCCAAGACTTGGAAGAAACCAAAATGTCCAGCAACAGGAAAATGCACAAAGAGGAAGGGGTCCATGTCAACAATGGAATATTAGCCACGGAAAACAATGAAACAGTGCCGTTTGCACCACCATATAAGGACCTAGAGATAACCACCCCACTTGAAGTAAGAAAGAAACTGAAAGACAGATATCCTATGACATCACTTATAGGTGTTACCTCAAAATTGATTCTCATGAACTTATTTCCAAGAGAAGGAAGAGCATGGATTAAGCAAACAAAATTACGTTTAGCCGAATGGAAAGGTGAAAGGAATGTATGAATTATGATATGGGGGTTAACAGACATGTACTAATACAGATGAAATATATAACCACAAAATACCTATGGAACGCCAAGAGGTCTACTCAACACTCTATAATAACCTACACGGGAAAGGATCCAAAGAGGAATAGACGGATACGTTGATATGATGAACCAGATTCTGTACACTTAGGAGAAACTGCATTTTCTTATCAAATTTGCTCTGACACGTAGTAAAAATTTAATTTAAAAAACAAGAAGTAGGAGATATAAGCTCTTGGGGGTTTGCCCTGGCACATTCCCCTCTCATCTGCAGGCTACTAACACGATTTCCAGGAAAGCTCTGTCGCCCAAGAACCCAGAGCTGCGAAGGTAGAAATGCTGCCGCCTTGTGGCCGTTTCCCGCAAGAGCGGCTTTAAGCCCGCAGCTAATGGTCACTTAATAGTCACAAGGACTCAGGGCCGTAAAGGACACCTGCCCTAAAATATTGTGCTGAGGTAGGGAACGGACAAAAAAATTCAAAACAGGGGCTTCCCTGGTGGCGCAGTGGTTGAGAGTCCGCCTGCCGACGCAGGGGACACGGGTTCGTGCCCCGGTCCGGGAAGATCCCACATGCCGCGGAGTGGCTGGGCCCGTGAGCCATGGCCGCTGAGCCTGCGCGTCCAGAGCCTGTGCTCCGCAACGGGAGAGGCCCAAACAGTGAGAGGCCCGCGTACCGCAAAAATAAATAGGTAAATAAATAAATAAATAAAAAGGAACGTGGATAAAAGCTCAACCTCAGGAATTATTAGACTCATGCAAACCTAATCTGCAAAAAGTTTGCAACTCACACCTGTCGACTGACGATCGGCAAAAATTCTACAAACAATCAATACTGAAGGGGCTTTAGAGAACTGTGTACCCTCTAGCTGCTGGTGAGATGTAAAGGGCTAACAGCCAATAAGAACAGAAAGGAGCTGCCTTTAGAAGTAAAAATTGAGGTACCGTTCAATCCAGCAGTCACACCACTGGGCCTCTCACCTGAGAAGACCAGAAGCGAGAAGACCCGGGCTGCAACAGCTGCACTGCGGCCTTACTCACAATAGCCAAGACGGTGAAGCTACCAAAATGTCCATCAACAGACGACTGGATTAAGAAGAAGCGGTCCATGTACACAATGGAATATTAACCACGGAAAACAATGAAACACTGCTCTTTCAGGCACCATAGACGAGCTTGGAGATGATCACAGAACATGGGGTAAGTCGGAAAGCCAAAGACCTACATCCTATGATATCACTTATAGGCGTTATCTAATAACTGACACAAATGAACATATGTGCACAGAGAAAGACGCTCACAGACTGAGAAAACAACTACGCTTATCTAAAAGGAAAGGTGGGCGGAACGGATAAATTAAGATTAGCGTTACCATACGTATACAGATACGTGTTATACACATATATCAAAAAGACCGACCACGTAGCAAGGGAGGTGGACGGAACACTCTGTAATATTTCACATGGGAAGAGGATCTGTACATGAATAGATGTATATAATGTACAAATGAACCAGATTGTGTACACCTAGGACAAACAATAGTCTAATCATTACCCCGATTAAAATCGTTTCAAAAACCAACCAGAAGTAATGCGACATAAACTTATGGGCGTTTCTCCTGGCACATTCCATTCTAATTTACAACCTAGGAACACGACTTCCAGAAAGGCTCTGCTGCCCTAGCACCCAGATTTGGGAATGGAGAAATGCTGCCGCCTTGTGGCCGTCTCCCAAAACAGCAGCTTTAAACCCAGTGCTAACGGTCATTAAACAGTCACCAAACTTGCAGGCCTGTAAATAACACCTGCCCTCCAAAAAATCCTGGGGTCAAGCATCGACCAAAAATTCAAAAGAGGGCAACATTCCAAGAAAACCATTTCAAGAGGTATACTGTACCCCCACGTTTTTCTTTTCTTTTCTTTTTTTTTAAAAGAAAAGAAACAGGCGTGGAAAAATGATGGATTTTAGGAATTTTTAAAGACATGCAAACCCAAATTACAAAAACCTATCAGCTCACAGCACTCAGAATGGCCATTAGCAAAAATGCTGCAAACAATAAATGTGGAGAAATGCGTACCCTCGGTTCTAAGGGGGACGTGGTAAGAGCCACTGATGAAAACACAGTGGCGGTGCTTTGAAAAGGGAAACATCGAGCTACTAGTCAATCAGTCACACCCACTGCTGGGCCCATCACCCGAGAAAATGAGAATCAAAAGGCACAGGCTGGCAATCCTGCACCCCAGCAATACTTACCATAGCCGACGCTTGGAAGCAACGCAAATGTCCATCAACAGAGGAGTGCACCAAGAAGAAGTGGTCCATGCACACGATGGAATACTACTCCACTAGAAAATATGAATTCAAAAAACAAACATGAGTAAGGACACATAAGCTTTGGGGGGTCTATCAGGGCACACGGCAGCCTAATTGATATCTGAGGAACACCACTGGCAGGAAGGTCTGTCTCCCTAGGTACCAGAGTGGGCAACGTAGAAATGCTGCCGGCCTCTGGCCGATACCTGCAACAGCAGCTCGGAAATCTGTGCGAATGGTCACTTCATATGCACAGGTACTGCAGGGCTGCAAAGGAAACCTGCCCTCAAAATGTCCTGACGCAGGTAAAGGCCAAAATATTTCAAAATGTGGCACATATTTCAAGGAAACAATTTGAAGACGTAAGCTGTCATGACAGTTTGGAAAATAAAAGGACATGCCTCAAAGCTCAATTTCAAGGGATTATGAGACACATGCAAATCCAACCACAAAGAGCTATCAACTCCCACCAGCCAGAATAACCATCAGCCAAGAAACTACAAACGATCAATGCCGAAGAGGTTGTGGAGACATGCATACCCTCAGTTTCAAGTGGGACGTAACCTGGTAAGAGCCACTCATGGGAACAGAATGGAGGTGCCTGTAAAAGGTACACATTCAGCTACTCTATGATCCAGCAGGCCCACTCCGTGGCCTATAGCCTAAGAAGACAGAATTGGAAAGACACAGGCAGGAAATCTGCACTGCAGCAGTATTACAATAGCCAAGGCGTGGAAGCAACCAAAAGTCCATCAACAGATGAGTGGACAAAGAAGAACTGCTACGTGTAGAGATGGAATATTAGCTTGGGTAAAAAATGAATCAATGCCACTTGTAGCACCACAGGTGAGTCTAGAGGTGATCACGCAACTTGCAGTAAGCGAGAAAGCGAAAGACACCTAACGTATGATACCACTTGTAGGGGTTACCTAAAAAGTGAGACCAGTGAAGATATTTCCACAGAGACATCCAATCACAGATTCATTAAGCAAACTTATGGTTCACCAAATGGAAAGGTGTGAGGATTGGATACATCAGGACATTGGGGTTAACAGAGATATACAGACACATGTGAAATATAAAATCGCCACAGACCTACGGCATATCAAGAGGACACTACTCAACATTGCGTCATCAGCTACATGGGAGAAGGACCCGAAGAAGAATAGATATGTGTGTACGTGTAAAACAACCACATCTTGCACACCTAGAACAAGCAAAACACTGTAATCAAATTTGGCCTGATACAAAATAAAAATTAAATTTAAAAAACGAACGGCAAGTAATGAGACATAAACCTAAGGGGCTTTTTCCTGGCGCCCTGCATTCTAATTTACAATTTACAACGCCACTTCCATTATGGCTCTGTTGCCCTAGTAACCAGATTTGGTAAGGAGAAGTGCTGCCGCCTTCTGGCCGTTTCCCACAACAGCGCTAATGGTCACTTAATATTCAAAATAATTGCAGGCCTGTAAATGACACCTGCCATCAAAAAAAAAAAAAGAATCCTGGGGTCGTAAATCGACCAGAAAATTCAAAAGACGTCAACATTTCAAGAAGACAATTTCAAGAGGCATGTTTTACGCCCATCCTGTCTTCTTTGTTTCCTTTAAAATAAAAGGGGATTTAAAAATGCTCAACATCAGCAGTTAATAAAGCCATGCAAATCCAATCTACAGAAATGTTCACCTCACAGCCGTCAGAATGATCTTCAGCAAAAAGTCTACAAAGAATAAATGCTGAAGGGGTTTCAGAAAACTGTGTACCCACTAGCTGCTGGGGGGATGTAAACTGGTAACAGCCAGCAGGGAGAACATAATGGAGGTGCGTTTAAGGGTAAACACCGAGCTACCATGTGATCTGGTAGGTCCTCTGATGCGCCTATCACCTGAGCAGAGCAGAATGGAAGAGACACAGGCTGGCAATCCTGCACGGCAGAAACATTTAATATAGCCAAGACTTGGAAGAAACCAAAATGTCCAGCAACAGGAAAATGCACAAAGAGGAAGGGGTCCATGTCAACAATGGAATATTAGCCACGGAAAACAATGAAACAGTGCCGTTTGCACCACCATATAAGGACCTAGAGATAACCACCCCACTTGAAGTAAGAAAGAAACTGAAAGACAGATATCCTATGACATCACTTATAGGTGTTACCTCAAAATTGATTCTCATGAACTTATTTCCAAGAGAAGGAAGAGCATGGATTAAGCAAACAAAATTACGTTTAGCCGAATGGAAAGGTGAAAGGAATGTATGAATTATGATATGGGGGTTAACAGACATGTACTAATACAGATGAAATATATAACCACAAAATACCTATGGAACGCCAAGAGGTCTACTCAACACTCTATAATAACCTACACGGGAAAGGATCCAAAGAGGAATAGACGGATACGTTGATATGATGAACCAGATTCTGTACACTTAGGAGAAACTGCATTTTCTTATCAAATTTGCTCTGACACGTAGTAAAAATTTAATTTAAAAAACAAGAAGTAGGAGATATAAGCTCTTGGGGGTTTGCCCTGGCACATTCCCCTCTCATCTGCAGGCTACTAACACGATTTCCAGGAAAGCTCTGTCGCCCAAGAACCCAGAGCTGCGAAGGTAGAAATGCTGCCGCCTTGTGGCCGTTTCCCGCAAGAGCGGCTTTAAGCCCGCAGCTAATGGTCACTTAATAGTCACAAGGACTCAGGGCCGTAAAGGACACCTGCCCTAAAATATTGTGCTGAGGTAGGGAACGGACAAAAAAATTCAAAACAGGGGCTTCCCTGGTGGCGCAGTGGTTGAGAGTCCGCCTGCCGACGCAGGGGACACGGGTTCGTGCCCCGGTCCGGGAAGATCCCACATGCCGCGGAGTGGCTGGGCCCGTGAGCCATGGCCGCTGAGCCTGCGCGTCCAGAGCCTGTGCTCCGCAACGGGAGAGGCCCAAACAGTGAGAGGCCCGCGTACCGCAAAAATAAATAGGTAAATAAATAAATAAATAAAAAGGAACGTGGATAAAAGCTCAACCTCAGGAATTATTAGACTCATGCAAACCTAATCTGCAAAAAGTTTGCAACTCACACCTGTCGACTGACGATCGGCAAAAATTCTACAAACAATCAATACTGAAGGGGCTTTAGAGAACTGTGTACCCTCTAGCTGCTGGTGAGATGTAAAGGGCTAACAGCCAATAAGAACAGAAAGGAGCTGCCTTTAGAAGTAAAAATTGAGGTACCGTTCAATCCAGCAGTCACACCACTGGGCCTCTCACCTGAGAAGACCAGAAGCGAGAAGACCCGGGCTGCAACAGCTGCACTGCGGCCTTACTCACAATAGCCAAGACGGTGAAGCTACCAAAATGTCCATCAACAGACGACTGGATTAAGAAGAAGCGGTCCATGTACACAATGGAATATTAACCACGGAAAACAATGAAACACTGCTCTTTCAGGCACCATAGACGAGCTTGGAGATGATCACAGAACATGGGGTAAGTCGGAAAGCCAAAGACCTACATCCTATGATATCACTTATAGGCGTTATCTAATAACTGACACAAATGAACATATGTGCACAGAGAAAGACGCTCACAGACTGAGAAAACAACTACGCTTATCTAAAAGGAAAGGTGGGCGGAACGGATAAATTAAGATTAGCGTTACCATACGTATACAGATACGTGTTATACACATATATCAAAAAGACCGACCACGTAGCAAGGGAGGTGGACGGAACACTCTGTAATATTTCACATGGGAAGAGGATCTGTACATGAATAGATGTATATAATGTACAAATGAACCAGATTGTGTACACCTAGGACAAACAATAGTCTAATCATTACCCCGATTAAAATCGTTTCAAAAACCAACCAGAAGTAATGCGACATAAACTTATGGGCGTTTCTCCTGGCACATTCCATTCTAATTTACAACCTAGGAACACGACTTCCAGAAAGGCTCTGCTGCCCTAGCACCCAGATTTGGGAATGGAGAAATGCTGCCGCCTTGTGGCCGTCTCCCAAAACAGCAGCTTTAAACCCAGTGCTAACGGTCATTAAACAGTCACCAAACTTGCAGGCCTGTAAATAACACCTGCCCTCCAAAAAATCCTGGGGTCAAGCATCGACCAAAAATTCAAAAGAGGGCAACATTCCAAGAAAACCATTTCAAGAGGTATACTGTACCCCCACGTTTTTCTTTTCTTTTCTTTTTTTTTAAAAGAAAAGAAACAGGCGTGGAAAAATGATGGATTTTAGGAATTTTTAAAGACATGCAAACCCAAATTACAAAAACCTATCAGCTCACAGCACTCAGAATGGCCATTAGCAAAAATGCTGCAAACAATAAATGTGGAGAAATGCGTACCCTCGGTTCTAAGGGGGACGTGGTAAGAGCCACTGATGAAAACACAGTGGCGGTGCTTTGAAAAGGGAAACATCGAGCTACTAGTCAATCAGTCACACCCACTGCTGGGCCCATCACCCGAGAAAATGAGAATCAAAAGGCACAGGCTGGCAATCCTGCACCCCAGCAATACTTACCATAGCCGACGCTTGGAAGCAACGCAAATGTCCATCAACAGAGGAGTGCACCAAGAAGAAGTGGTCCATGCACACGATGGAATACTACTCCACTAGAAAATATGAATTCAAAAAACAAACATGAGTAAGGACACATAAGCTTTGGGGGGTCTATCAGGGCACACGGCAGCCTAATTGATATCTGAGGAACACCACTGGCAGGAAGGTCTGTCTCCCTAGGTACCAGAGTGGGCAACGTAGAAATGCTGCCGGCCTCTGGCCGATACCTGCAACAGCAGCTCGGAAATCTGTGCGAATGGTCACTTCATATGCACAGGTACTGCAGGGCTGCAAAGGAAACCTGCCCTCAAAATGTCCTGACGCAGGTAAAGGCCAAAATATTTCAAAATGTGGCACATATTTCAAGGAAACAATTTGAAGACGTAAGCTGTCATGACAGTTTGGAAAATAAAAGGACATGCCTCAAAGCTCAATTTCAAGGGATTATGAGACACATGCAAATCCAACCACAAAGAGCTATCAACTCCCACCAGCCAGAATAACCATCAGCCAAGAAACTACAAACGATCAATGCCGAAGAGGTTGTGGAGACATGCATACCCTCAGTTTCAAGTGGGACGTAACCTGGTAAGAGCCACTCATGGGAACAGAATGGAGGTGCCTGTAAAAGGTACACATTCAGCTACTCTATGATCCAGCAGGCCCACTCCGTGGCCTATAGCCTAAGAAGACAGAATTGGAAAGACACAGGCAGGAAATCTGCACTGCAGCAGTATTACAATAGCCAAGGCGTGGAAGCAACCAAAAGTCCATCAACAGATGAGTGGACAAAGAAGAACTGCTACGTGTAGAGATGGAATATTAGCTTGGGTAAAAAATGAATCAATGCCACTTGTAGCACCACAGGTGAGTCTAGAGGTGATCACGCAACTTGCAGTAAGCGAGAAAGCGAAAGACACCTAACGTATGATACCACTTGTAGGGGTTACCTAAAAAGTGAGACCAGTGAAGATATTTCCACAGAGACATCCAATCACAGATTCATTAAGCAAACTTATGGTTCACCAAATGGAAAGGTGTGAGGATTGGA
This sequence comes from Leucopleurus acutus, assembly GCF_964270905.1. Taxonomy (NCBI): domain Eukaryota; kingdom Metazoa; phylum Chordata; class Mammalia; order Artiodactyla; family Delphinidae; genus Leucopleurus; species Leucopleurus acutus. The sequence goes on along the minus strand of NW_028138679.1, from coordinate 6,785 downwards.
TACATCAGGACATTGGGGTTAACAGAGATATACAGACACATGTGAAATATAAAATCGCCACAGACCTACGGCATATCAAGAGGACACTACTCAACATTGCGTCATCAGCTACATGGGAGAAGGACCCGAAGAAGAATAGATATGTGTGTACGTGTAAAACAACCACATCTTGCACACCTAGAACAAGCAAAACACTGTAATCAAATTTGGCCTGATACAAAATAAAAATTAAATTTAAATAACGAACGGCAAGTAATGAGACATAAACCTAAGGGGCTTTTTCCTGGCGCCCTGCATTCTAATTTACAATTTACAACGCCACTTCCATTATGGCTCTGTTGCCCTAGTAACCAGATTTGGTAAGGAGAAGTGCTGCCGCCTTCTGGCCGTTTCCCACAACAGCGCTAATGGTCACTTAATATTCAAAATAATTGCAGGCCTGTAAATGACACCTGCCATCAAAAAAAAAAGAATCCTGGGGTCGTAAATCGACCAGAAAATTCAAAAGACGTCAACATTTCAAGAAGACAATTTCAAGAGGCATGTTTTACGCCCATTCTGTCTTCTTTGTTTCCTTTAAAATAAAAGGGGATTTAAAAATGCTCAACATCAGCAGTTAATAAAGCCATGCAAATCCAATCTACAGAAATGTTCACCTCACAGCCGTCAGAATGATCTTCAGCAAAAAGTCTACAAAGAATAAATGCTGAAGGGGTTTCAGAAAACTGTGTACCCACTAGCTGCTGGGGGGATGTAAACTGGTAACAGCCAGCAGGGAGAACATAATGGAGGTGCGTTTAAGGGTAAACACCGAGCTACCATGTGATCTGGTAGGTCCTCTGATGCGCCCATCACCTGAGCAGAGCAGAATGGAAGAGACACAGGCTGGCAATCCTGCACGGCAGAAACATTTAATATAGCCAAGACTTGGAAGAAACCAAAATGTCCAGCAACAGGAAAATGCACAAAGAGGAAGGGGTCCATGTCAACAATGGAATATTAGCCACGGAAAACAATGAAACAGTGCCGTTTGCACCACCATATAAGGACCTAGAGATAACCACCCCACTTGAAGTAAGAAAGAAACTGAAAGACAGATATCCTATGACATCACTTATAGGTGTTACCTCAAAATTGATTCTCATGAACTTATTTCCAAGAGAAGGAAGAGCATGGATTAAGCAAACAAAATTACGTTTAGCCGAATGGAAAGGTGAAAGGAATGTATGAATTATGATATGGGGGTTAACAGACATGTACTAATACAGATGAAATATATAACCACAAAATACCTATGGAACGCCAAGAGGTCTACTCAACACTCTATAATAACCTACACGGGAAAGGATCCAAAGAGGAATAGACGGATACGTTGATATGATGAACCAGATTCTGTACACTTAGGAGAAACTGCATTTTCTTATCAAATTTGCTCTGACACGTAGTAAAAATTTAATTTAAAAAACAAGAAGTAGGAGATATAAGCTCTTGGGGGTTTGCCCTGGCACATTCCCCTCTCATCTGCAGGCTACTAACACGATTTCCAGGAAAGCTCTGTCGCCCAAGAACCCAGAGCTGCGAAGGTAGAAATGCTGCCGCCTTGTGGCCGTTTCCCGCAAGAGCGGCTTTAAGCCCGCAGCTAATGGTCACTTAATAGTCACAAGGACTCAGGGCCGTAAAGGACACCTGCCCTAAAATATTGTGCTGAGGTAGGGAACGGACAAAAAAATTCAAAACAGGGGCTTCCCTGGTGGCGCAGTGGTTGAGAGTCCGCCTGCCGACGCAGGGGACACGGGTTCGTGCCCCGGTCCGGGAAGATCCCACATGCCGCGGAGTGGCTGGGCCCGTGAGCCATGGCCGCTGAGCCTGCGCGTCCAGAGCCTGTGCTCCGCAACGGGAGAGGCCCAAACAGTGAGAGGCCCGCGTACCGCAAAAATAAATAGGTAAATAAATAAATAAATAAAAAGGAACGTGGATAAAAGCTCAACCTCAGGAATTATTAGACTCATGCAAACCTAATCTGCAAAAAGTTTGCAACTCACACCTGTCGACTGACGATCGGCAAAAATTCTACAAACAATCAATACTGAAGGGGCTTTAGAGAACTGTGTACCCTCTAGCTGCTGGTGAGATGTAAAGGGCTAACAGCCAATAAGAACAGAAAGGAGCTGCCTTTAGAAGTAAAAATTGAGGTACCGTTCAATCCAGCAGTCACACCACTGGGCCTCTCACCTGAGAAGACCAGAAGCGAGAAGACCCGGGCTGCAACAGCTGCACTGCGGCCTTACTCACAATAGCCAAGACGGTGAAGCTACCAAAATGTCCATCAACAGACGACTGGATTAAGAAGAAGCGGTCCATGTACACAATGGAATATTAACCACGGAAAACAATGAAACACTGCTCTTTCAGGCACCATAGACGAGCTTGGAGATGATCACAGAACATGGGGTAAGTCGGAAAGCCAAAGACCTACATCCTATGATATCACTTATAGGCGTTATCTAATAACTGACACAAATGAACATATGTGCACAGAGAAAGACGCTCACAGACTGAGAAAACAACTACGCTTATCTAAAAGGAAAGGTGGGCGGAACGGATAAATTAAGATTAGCGTTACCATACGTATACAGATACGTGTTATACACATATATCAAAAAGACCGACCACGTAGCAAGGGAGGTGGACGGAACACTCTGTAATATTTCACATGGGAAGAGGATCTGTACATGAATAGATGTATATAATGTACAAATGAACCAGATTGTGTACACCTAGGACAAACAATAGTCTAATCATTACCCCGATTAAAATCGTTTCAAAAACCAACCAGAAGTAATGCGACATAAACTTATGGGCGTTTCTCCTGGCACATTCCATTCTAATTTACAACCTAGGAACACGACTTCCAGAAAGGCTCTGCTGCCCTAGCACCCAGATTTGGGAATGGAGAAATGCTGCCGCCTTGTGGCCGTCTCCCAAAACAGCAGCTTTAAACCCAGTGCTAACGGTCATTAAACAGTCACCAAACTTGCAGGCCTGTAAATAACACCTGCCCTCCAAAAAATCCTGGGGTCAAGCATCGACCAAAAATTCAAAAGAGGGCAACATTCCAAGAAAACCATTTCAAGAGGTATACTGTACCCCCACGTTTTTCTTTTCTTTTCTTTTTTTTTAAAAGAAAAGAAACAGGCGTGGAAAAATGATGGATTTTAGGAATTTTTAAAGACATGCAAACCCAAATTACAAAAACCTATCAGCTCACAGCACTCAGAATGGCCATTAGCAAAAATGCTGCAAACAATAAATGTGGAGAAATGCGTACCCTCGGTTCTAAGGGGGACGTGGTAAGAGCCACTGATGAAAACACAGTGGCGGTGCTTTGAAAAGGGAAACATCGAGCTACTAGTCAATCAGTCACACCCACTGCTGGGCCCATCACCCGAGAAAATGAGAATCAAAAGGCACAGGCTGGCAATCCTGCACCCCAGCAATACTTACCATAGCCGACGCTTGGAAGCAACGCAAATGTCCATCAACAGAGGAGTGCACCAAGAAGAAGTGGTCCATGCACACGATGGAATACTACTCCACTAGAAAATATGAATTCAAAAAACAAACATGAGTAAGGACACATAAGCTTTGGGGGGTCTATCAGGGCACACGGCAGCCTAATTGATATCTGAGGAACACCACTGGCAGGAAGGTCTGTCTCCCTAGGTACCAGAGTGGGCAACGTAGAAATGCTGCCGGCCTCTGGCCGATACCTGCAACAGCAGCTCGGAAATCTGTGCGAATGGTCACTTCATATGCACAGGTACTGCAGGGCTGCAAAGGAGACCTGCCCTCAAAATGTCCTGACGCAGGTAAAGGCCAAAATATTTCAAAATGTGGCACATATTTCAAGGAAACAATTTGAAGACGTAAGCTGTCATGACAGTTTGGAAAATAAAAGGACATGCCTCAAAGCTCAATTTCAAGGAATTATGAGACACATGCAAATCCAACCACAAAGAGCTATCAACTCCCACCAGCCAGAATAACCATCAGCCAAGAAACTACAAACGATCAATGCTGAAGAGGTTGTGGAGACATGCATACCCTCAGTTTCAAGTGGGACGTAACCTGGTAAGAGCCACTCATGGGAACAGAATGGAGGTGCCTGTAAAAGGTACACATTCAGCTACTCTATGATCCAGCAGGCCCACTCCGTGGCCTATAGCCTAAGAAGACAGAATTGGAAAGACACAGGCAGGAAATCTGCACTGCAGCAGTATTACAATAGCCAAGGCGTGGAAGCAACCAAAAGTCCATCAACAGATGAGTGGACAAAGAAGAACTGCTACGTGTAGAGATGGAATATTAGCTTGGGTAAAAAATGAATCAATGCCACTTGTAGCACCACAGGTGAGTCTAGAGGTGATCACGCAACTTGCAGTAAGCGAGAAAGCGAAAGACACCTAACGTATGATACCACTTGTAGGGGTTACCTAAAAAGTGAGACCAGTGAAGATATTTCCACAGAGACATCCAATCACAGATTCATTAAGCAAACTTATGGTTCACCAAATGGAAAGGTGTGAGGATTGGATACATCAGGACATTGGGGTTAACAGAGATATACAGACACATGTGAAATATAAAATCGCCACAGACCTACGGCATATCAAGAGGACACTACTCAACATTGCGTCATCAGCTACATGGGAGAAGGACCCGAAGAAGAATAGATATGTGTGTACGTGTAAAACAACCACATCTTGCACACCTAGAACAAGCAAAACACTGTAATCAAATTTGGCCTGATACAAAATAAAAATTAAATTTAAAAAACGAACGGCAAGTAATGAGACATAAACCTAAGGGGCTTTTTCCTGGCGCCCTGCATTCTAATTTACAATTTACAACGCCACTTCCATTATGGCTCTGTTGCCCTAGTAACCAGATTTGGTAAGGAGAAGTGCTGCCGCCTTCTGGCCGTTTCCCACAACAGCGCTAATGGTCACTTAATATTCAAAATAATTGCAGGCCTGTAAATGACACCTGCCATCAAAAAAAAAAAAGAATCCTGGGGTCGTAAATCGACCAGAAAATTCAAAAGACGTCAACATTTCAAGAAGACAATTTCAAGAGGCATGTTTTACGCCCATCCTGTCTTCTTTGTTTCCTTTAAAATAAAAGGGGATTTAAAAATGCTCAACATCAGCAGTTAATAAAGCCATGCAAATCCAATCTACAGAAATGTTCACCTCACAGCCGTCAGAATGATCTTCAGCAAAAAGTCTACAAAGAATAAATGCTGAAGGGGTTTCAGAAAACTGTGTACCCACTAGCTGCTGGGGGGATGTAAACTGGTAACAGCCAGCAGGGAGAACATAATGGAGGTGCGTTTAAGGGTAAACACCGAGCTACCATGTGATCTGGTAGGTCCTCTGATGCGCCTATCACCTGAGCAGAGCAGAATGGAAGAGACACAGGCTGGCAATCCTGCACGGCAGAAACATTTAATATAGCCAAGACTTGGAAGAAACCAAAATGTCCAGCAACAGGAAAATGCACAAAGAGGAAGGGGTCCATGTCAACAATGGAATATTAGCCACGGAAAACAATGAAACAGTGCCGTTTGCACCACCATATAAGGACCTAGAGATAACCACCCCACTTGAAGTAAGAAAGAAACTGAAAGACAGATATCCTATGACATCACTTATAGGTGTTACCTCAAAATTGATTCTCATGAACTTATTTCCAAGAGAAGGAAGAGCATGGATTAAGCAAACAAAATTACGTTTAGCCGAATGGAAAGGTGAAAGGAATGTATGAATTATGATATGGGGGTTAACAGACATGTACTAATACAGATGAAATATATAACCACAAAATACCTATGGAACGCCAAGAGGTCTACTCAACACTCTATAATAACCTACACGGGAAAGGATCCAAAGAGGAATAGACGGATACGTTGATATGATGAACCAGATTCTGTACACTTAGGAGAAACTGCATTTTCTTATCAAATTTGCTCTGACACGTAGTAAAAATTTAATTTAAAAAACAAGAAGTAGGAGATATAAGCTCTTGGGGGTTTGCCCTGGCACATTCCCCTCTCATCTGCAGGCTACTAACACGATTTCCAGGAAAGCTCTGTCGCCCAAGAACCCAGAGCTGCGAAGGTAGAAATGCTGCCGCCTTGTGGCCGTTTCCCGCAAGAGCGGCTTTAAGCCCGCAGCTAATGGTCACTTAATAGTCACAAGGACTCAGGGCCGTAAAGGACACCTGCCCTAAAATATTGTGCTGAGGTAGGGAACGGACAAAAAAATTCAAAACAGGGGCTTCCCTGGTGGCGCAGTGGTTGAGAGTCCGCCTGCCGACGCAGGGGACACGGGTTCGTGCCCCGGTCCGGGAAGATCCCACATGCCGCGGAGTGGCTGGGCCCGTGAGCCATGGCCGCTGAGCCTGCGCGTCCAGAGCCTGTGCTCCGCAACGGGAGAGGCCCAAACAGTGAGAGGCCCGCGTACCGCAAAAATAAATAGGTAAATAAATAAATAAATAAAAAGGAACGTGGATAAAAGCTCAACCTCAGGAATTATTAGACTCATGCAAATCTAATCTGCAAAAAGTTTGCAACTCACACCTGTCGACTGACGATCGGCAAAAATTCTACAAACAATCAATACTGAAGGGGCTTTAGAGAACTGTGTACCCTCTAGCTGCTGGTGAGATGTAAAGTGCTAACAGCCAATAAGAACAGAAAGGAGCTGCCTTTAGAAGTAAAAATT
>NW_028138680.1:0-73339 GCF_964270905.1 Leucopleurus acutus | reverse complement strand
ATGAAGACCCTTTGAAGTCATATTGCATGGTACCCATTCCACGGGTCTCAACTCTCCAGGTTTAAGGGATTCTTCCTTCAGCTAAAACATGCACGTGGAACCCAGAGTATGATCAACCGTGTGATCGGGAGACGTGTTCCAATATGTCTCAGTTCTCGTCCCCTGGTACTCGGGTGCAACATTCCAGACGCTTTACTAACACTCTCCCGACTTGGAGAGTCAGTGCCTTTAACCTCCTGTTTGGCCCAGTTTGCAATTTCTGCGGAAGATGAACAGGAATAGGGAGAACCAATGAGAGACTAGCTGGAGGTGTCTGGACGGGCAAATTTAACTCTCATTTCCCACCAGGAAGAGGAATTAACCAAAGGCTCAGCGTGCCGTGCCGGAACCAGATTAGGGCCTGAAGCAATCCTGCGGTGTTGCGGCCAGCTCACAAGAAAGCGAGTTGAAGAAAGGAGCTCAGGGGCACTGTAATTCACAAACCTGCAGAGTTATAAATGACAGCTATCGTCCAAAAATATACTGAAGTAAGGCTGCCAAGAGGACTTGAAAGCGGGGCAGAATTGCAGGAAACCGATTTCAGGAGGTAGACTGGAATTGCATTTAAAGCATAGGAAAAGAGGCAGAACGTCCACAATGATGCGCTTGGCCAAAAAGGGCGTATGCGTTTTTTCCTGAATATATTCAGGAAAAAACGCATACGCCCTTTTTGGCCAACCAAGCAAGCTTGCAAAGGAAATCTGCACTACAATGAAGTCTCACTTCCCCCCGGTCAAAAGGGCCATCTGAAAAAAGTGTAAAATCCAGAAAGGCAGGACAGGCCATGGAGAACTGGGAGCCTTGTTATGCTGATGGGCGGGATGTAAATTGCCAACAGCCACTCGGGAGAGGTGTATGGTGTTTCCTGAAACATCTAAAAAACAAAGCAACAGAGCCTTGGGCACTTCCACTTATGGTCCTATAGCTTAGGGAAATTAAAATCAAAAAGACACAGCCACCCCAAAGTTTGGGACGGCTCTGTTTACAAGAACCTCGTTTACGGTACAAGTTCAATATCGCAGAAAGTGAAAAATGGATAAAGAAGTTGTGGTACTTACGTACAATGCAATATCACTCAGCAATGAAATCTATGTCATCAGGCCCGTAGCAGCATAATGAGTGGATTCAGGTATGATGATTCTAACTGAAATAAGTCACACAGAAAAAGAAACATCATAAGATATCACTAATACACGGGATGTAAACTTGGCTACACAGGAACTGGATTACAAAACAGAACAGGGTCTCAAATTTAGAAAACCAACTTATGCTTGCTTAAGGGGAAAGGTGAGTTGGGGTGCTGCATCAAACCAGAGATTGAAATGAGCACAGATAAAGTTCCTTAAGCCAAATATGGAATAGACAAGAACTACTCCTTGCTCAACGAAATGGACTCAACACCCCATATTAAACGCCTAAGAATGTACCTGACTAGTAAGTATCTTAAAACCTATGGATTGCTATGTGTCTGAAAGAAAATCAAGCGTGTGTACAGGGGCATAAACGCAGCAGTGATAGGATTGGAGAGGTTCGGTGAGCAAATGAAGACCCTTTGAAGTCATATTGCATGGTACCCATTCCACGGGTCTCAACTCTCCAGGTTTAAGGGATTCTTCCTTCAGCTAAAACATGCACGTGGAACCCAGAGTATGATCAACCGTGTGATCGGGAGACGTGTTCCAATATGTCTCAGTTCTCGTCCCCTGGTACTCGGGTGCAACATTCCAGACGCTTTACTAACACTCTCCCGACTTGGAGAGTCAGTGCCTTTAACCTCCTGTTTGGCCCAGTTTGCAATTTCTGCGGAAGATGAACAGGAATAGGGAGAACCAATGAGAGACTAGCTGGAGGTGTCTGGACGGGCAAATTTAACTCTCATTTCCCACCAGGAAGAGGAATTAACCAAAGGCTCAGCGTGCCGTGCCGGAACCAGATTAGGGCCTGAAGCAATCCTGCGGTGTTGCGGCCAGCTCACAAGAAAGCGAGTTGAAGAAAGGAGCTCAGGGGCACTGTAATTCACAAACCTGCAGAGTTATAAATGACAGCTATCGTCCAAAAATATACTGAAGTAAGGCTGCCAAGAGGACTTGAAAGCGGGGCAGAATTGCAGGAAACCGATTTCAGGAGGTAGACTGGAATTGCATTTAAAGCATAGGAAAAGAGGCAGAACGTCCACAATGATGCGCTTGGCCAAAAAGGGCGTATGCGTTTTTTCCTGAATATATTCAGGAAAAAACGCATACGCCCTTTTTGGCCAACCAAGCAAGCTTGCAAAGGAAATCTGCACTACAATGAAGTCTCACTTCCCCCCGGTCAAAAGGGCCATCTGAAAAAAGTGTAAAATCCAGAAAGGCAGGACAGGCCATGGAGAACTGGGAGCCTTGTTATGCTGATGGGCGGGATGTAAATTGCCAACAGCCACTCGGGAGAGGTGTATGGTGTTTCCTGAAACATCTAAAAAACAAAGCAACAGAGCCTAGGGCACTTCCACTTATGGTCCTATAGCTTAGGGAAATTAAAATCAAAAAGACACAGCCACCCCAAAGTTTGGGACGGCTCTGTTTACAAGAACCTCGTTTACGGTACAAGTTCAATATCGCAGAAAGTGAAAAATGGATAAAGAAGTTGTGGTACTTACGTACAATGCAATATCACTCAGCAATGAAATCTATGTCATCAGGCCCGTAGCAGCATAATGAGTGGATTCAGGTATGATGATTCTAACTGAAATAAGTCACACAGAAAAAGAAACATCATAAGATATCACTAATACACGGGATGTAAACTTGGCTACACAGGAACTGGATTACAAAACAGAACAGGGTCTCAAATTTAGAAAACCAACTTATGCTTGCTTAAGGGGAAAGGTGAGTTGGGGTGCTGCATCAAACCAGAGATTGAAATGAGCACAGATAAAGTTCCTTAAGCCAAATATGGAATAGACAAGAACTACTCCTTGCTCAACGAAATGGACTCAACACCCCATATTAAACGCCTAAGAATGTACCTGACTAGTAAGTATCTTAAAACCTATGGATTGCTATGTGTCTGAAAGAAAATCAAGCGTGTGTACAGGGGCATAAACGCAGCAGTGATAGGATTGGAGAGGTTCGGTGAGCAAATGAAGACCCTTTGAAGTCATATTGCATGGTACCCATTCCACGGGTCTCAACTCTCCAGGTTTAAGGGATTCTTCCTTCAGCTAAAACATGCACGTGGAACCCAGAGTATGATCAACCGTGTGATCGGGAGACGTGTTCCAATATGTCTCAGTTCTCGTTCCCTGGTACTCGGGTGCAACATTCCAGACGCTTTACTAACACTCTCCCGACTTGGAGAGTCAGTGCCTTTAACCTCCTGTTTGGCCCAGTTTGCAATTTCTGCGGAAGATGAACAGGAATAGGGAGAACCAATGAGAGACTAGCTGGAGGTGTCTGGACGGGCAAATTTAACTCTCATTTCCCACCAGGAAGAGGAATTAACCAAAGGCTCAGCGTGCCGTGCCGGAACCAGATTAGGGCCTGAAGCAATCCTGCGGTGTTGCGGCCAGCTCACAAGAAAGCGAGTTGAAGAAAGGAGCTCAGGGGCACTGTAATTCACAAACCTGCAGAGTTATAAATGACAGCTATCGTCCAAAAATATACTGAAGTAAGGCTGCCAAGAGGACTTGAAAGCGGGGCAGAATTGCAGGAAACCGATTTCAGGAGGTAGACTGGAATTGCATTTAAAGCATAGGAAAAGAGGCAGAACGTCCACAATGATGCGCTTGGCCAAAAAGGGCGTATGCGTTTTTTCCTGAATATATTCAGGAAAAAACGCATACGCCCTTTTTGGCCAACCAAGCAAGCTTGCAAAGGAAATCTGCACTACAATGAAGTCTCACTTCCCCCCGGTCAAAAGGGCCATCTGAAAAAAGTGTAAAATCCAGAAAGGCAGGACAGGCCATGGAGAACTGGGAGCCTTGTTATGCTGATGGGCGGGATGTAAATTGCCAACAGCCACTCGGGAGAGGTGTATGGTGTTTCCTGAAACATCTAAAAAACAAAGCAACAGAGCCTAGGGCACTTCCACTTATGGTCCTATAGCTTAGGGAAATTAAAATCAAAAAGACACAGCCACCCCAAAGTTTGGGACGGCTCTGTTTACAAGAACCTCGTTTACGGTACAAGTTCAATATCGCAGAAAGTGAAAAATGGATAAAGAAGTTGTGGTACTTACGTACAATGCAATATCACTCAGCAATGAAATCTATGTCATCAGGCCCGTAGCAGCATAATGAGTGGATTCAGGTATGATGATTCTAACTGAAATAAGTCACACAGAAAAAGAAACATCATAAGATATCACTAATACACGGGATGTAAACTTGGCTACACAGGAACTGGATTACAAAACAGAACAGGGTCTCAAATTTAGAAAACCAACTTATGCTTGCTTAAGGGGAAAGGTGAGTTGGGGTGCTGCATCAAACCAGAGATTGAAATGAGCACAGATAAAGTTCCTTAAGCCAAATATGGAATAGACAAGAACTACTCCTTGCTCAACGAAATGGACTCAACACCCCATATTAAACGCCTAAGAATGTACCTGACTAGTAAGTATCTTAAAACCTATGGATTGCTATGTGTCTGAAAGAAAATCAAGCGTGTGTACAGGGGCATAAACGCAGCAGTGATAGGATTGGAGAGGTTCGGTGAGCAAATGAAGACCCTTTGAAGTCATATTGCATGGTACCCATTCCACGGGTCTCAACTCTCCAGGTTTAAGGGATTCTTCCTTCAGCTAAAACATGCACGTGGAACCCAGAGTATGATCAACCGTGTGATCGGGAGACGTGTTCCAATATGTCTCAGTTCTCGTTCCCTGGTACTCGGGTGCAACATTCCAGACGCTTTACTAACACTCTCCCGACTTGGAGAGTCAGTGCCTTTAACCTCCTGTTTGGCCCAGTTTGCAATTTCTGCGGAAGATGAACAGGAATAGGGAGAACCAATGAGAGACTAGCTGGAGGTGTCTGGACGGGCAAATTTAACTCTCATTTCCCACCAGGAAGAGGAATTAACCAAAGGCTCAGCGTGCCGTGCCGGAACCAGATTAGGGCCTGAAGCAATCCTGCGGTGTTGCGGCCAGCTCACAAGAAAGCGAGTTGAAGAAAGGAGCTCAGGGGCACTGTAATTCACAAACCTGCAGAGTTATAAATGACAGCTATCGTCCAAAAATATACTGAAGTAAGGCTGCCAAGAGGACTTGAAAGCGGGGCAGAATTGCAGGAAACCGATTTCAGGAGGTAGACTGGAATTGCATTTAAAGCATAGGAAAAGAGGCAGAACGTCCACAATGATGCGCTTGGCCAAAAAGGGCGTATGCGTTTTTTCCTGAATATATTCAGGAAAAAACGCATACGCCCTTTTTGGCCAACCAAGCAAGCTTGCAAAGGAAATCTGCACTACAATGAAGTCTCACTTCCCCCCGGTCAAAAGGGCCATCTGAAAAAAGTGTAAAATCCAGAAAGGCAGGACAGGCCATGGAGAACTGGGAGCCTTGTTATGCTGATGGGCGGGATGTAAATTGCCAAGAGCCACTCCGGAGAGGTGTATGGTGTTTCCTGAAACATCTAAAAAACAAAGCAACAGAGCCTAGGGCACTTCCACTTATGGTCCTATAGCTTAGGGAAATTAAAATCAAAAAGACACAGCCACCCCAAAGTTTGGGACGGCTCTGTTTACAAGAACCTCGTTTACGGTACAAGTTCAATATCGCAGAAAGTGAAAAATGGATAAAGAAGTTGTGGTACTTACGTACAATGCAATATCACTCAGCAATGAAATCTATGTCATCAGGCCCGTAGCAGCATAATGAGTGGATTCAGGTATGATGATTCTAACTGAAATAAGTCACACAGAAAAAGAAACATCATAAGATATCACTAATACACGGAATGTAAACTTGGCTACACAGGAACTGGATTACAAAACAGAACAGGGTCTCAAATTTAGAAAACCAACTTATGCTTGCTTAAGGGGAAAGGTGAGTTGGGGTGCTGCATCAAACCAGAGATTGAAATGAGCACAGATAAAGTTCCTTAAGCCAAATATGGAATAGACAAGAACTACTCCTTGCTCAACGAAATGGACTCAACACCCCATATTAAACGCCTAAGAATGTACCTGACTAGTAAGTATCTTAAAACCTATGGATTGCTATGTGTCTGAAAGAAAATCAAGCGTGTGTACAGGGGCATAAACGCAGCAGTGATAGGATTGGAGAGGTTCGGTGAGCAAATGAAGACCCTTTGAAGTCATATTGCATGGTACCCATTCCACGGGTCTCAACTCTCCAGGTTTAAGGGATTCTTCCTTCAGCTAAAACATGCACGTGGAACCCAGAGTATGATCAACCGTGTGATCGGGAGACGTGTTCCAATATGTCTCAGTTCTCGTTCCCTGGTACTCGGGTGCAACATTCCAGACGCTTTACTAACACTCTCCCGACTTGGAGAGTCAGTGCCTTTAACCTCCTGTTTGGCCCAGTTTGCAATTTCTGCGGAAGATGAACAGGAATAGGGAGAACCAATGAGAGACTAGCTGGAGGTGTCTGGACGGGCAAATTTAACTCTCATTTCCCACCAGGAAGAGGAATTAACCAAAGGCTCAGCGTGCCGTGCCGGAACCAGATTAGGGCCTGAAGCAATCCTGCGGTGTTGCGGCCAGCTCACAAGAAAGCGAGTTGAAGAAAGGAGCTCAGGGGCACTGTAATTCACAAACCTGCAGAGTTATAAATGACAGCTATCGTCCAAAAATATACTGAAGTAAGGCTGCCAAGAGGACTTGAAAGCGGGGCAGAATTGCAGGAAACCGATTTCAGGAGGTAGACTGGAATTGCATTTAAAGCATAGGAAAAGAGGCAGAACGTCCACAATGATGCGCTTGGCCAAAAAGGGCGTATGCGTTTTTTCCTGAATATATTCAGGAAAAAACGCATACGCCCTTTTTGGCCAACCAAGCAAGCTTGCAAAGGAAATCTGCACTACAATGAAGTCTCACTTCCCCCCGGTCAAAAGGGCCATCTGAAAAAAGTGTAAAATCCAGAAAGGCAGGACAGGCCATGGAGAACTGGGAGCCTTGTTATGCTGATGGGCGGGATGTAAATTGCCAAGAGCCACTCCGGAGAGGTGTATGGTGTTTCCTGAAACATCTAAAAAACAAAGCAACAGAGCCTAGGGCACTTCCACTTATGGTCCTATAGCTTAGGGAAATTAAAATCAAAAAGACACAGCCACCCCAAAGTTTGGGACGGCTCTGTTTACAAGAACCTCGTTTACGGTACAAGTTCAATATCGCAGAAAGTGAAAAATGGATAAAGAAGTTGTGGTACTTACGTACAATGCAATATCACTCAGCAATGAAATCTATGTCATCAGGCCCGTAGCAGCATAATGAGTGGATTCAGGTATGATGATTCTAACTGAAATAAGTCACACAGAAAAAGAAACATCATAAGATATCACTAATACACGGGATGTAAACTTGGCTACACAGGAACTGGATTACAAAACAGAACAGGGTCTCAAATTTAGAAAACCAACTTATGCTTGCTTAAGGGGAAAGGTGAGTTGGGGTGCTGCATCAAACCAGAGATTGAAATGAGCACAGATAAAGTTCCTTAAGCCAAATATGGAATAGACAAGAACTACTCCTTGCTCAACGAAATGGACTCAACACCCCATATTAAACGCCTAAGAATGTACCTGACTAGTAAGTATCTTAAAACCTATGGATTGCTATGTGTCTGAAAGAAAATCAAGCGTGTGTACAGGGGCATAAACGCAGCAGTGATAGGATTGGAGAGGTTCGGTGAGCAAATGAAGACCCTTTGAAGTCATATTGCATGGTACCCATTCCACGGGTCTCAACTCTCCAGGTTTAAGGGATTCTTCCTTCAGCTAAAACATGCACGTGGAACCCAGAGTATGATCAACCGTGTGATCGGGAGACGTGTTCCAATATGTCTCAGTTCTCGTTCCCTGGTACTCGGGTGCAACATTCCAGACGCTTTACTAACACTCTCCCGACTTGGAGAGTCAGTGCCTTTAACCTCCTGTTTGGCCCAGTTTGCAATTTCTGCGGAAGATGAACAGGAATAGGGAGAACCAATGAGAGACTAGCTGGAGGTGTCTGGACGGGCAAATTTAACTCTCATTTCCCACCAGGAAGAGGAATTAACCAAAGGCTCAGCGTGCCGTGCCGGAACCAGATTAGGGCCTGAAGCAATCCTGCGGTGTTGCGGCCAGCTCACAAGAAAGCGAGTTGAAGAAAGGAGCTCAGGGGCACTGTAATTCACAAACCTGCAGAGTTATAAATGACAGCTATCGTCCAAAAATATACTGAAGTAAGGCTGCCAAGAGGACTTGAAAGCGGGGCAGAATTGCAGGAAACCGATTTCAGGAGGTAGACTGGAATTGCATTTAAAGCATAGGAAAAGAGGCAGAACGTCCACAATGATGCGCTTGGCCAAAAAGGGCGTATGCGTTTTTTCCTGAATATATTCAGGAAAAAACGCATACGCCCTTTTTGGCCAACCAAGCAAGCTTGCAAAGGAAATCTGCACTACAATGAAGTCTCACTTCCCCCCGGTCAAAAGGGCCATCTGAAAAAAGTGTAAAATCCAGAAAGGCAGGACAGGCCATGGAGAACTGGGAGCCTTGTTATGCTGATGGGCGGGATGTAAATTGCCAAGAGCCACTCCGGAGAGGTGTATGGTGTTTCCTGAAACATCTAAAAAACAAAGCAACAGAGCCTAGGGCACTTCCACTTATGGTCCTATAGCTTAGGGAAATTAAAATCAAAAAGACACAGCCACCCCAAAGTTTGGGACGGCTCTGTTTACAAGAACCTCGTTTACGGTACAAGTTCAATATCGCAGAAAGTGAAAAATGGATAAAGAAGTTGTGGTACTTACGTACAATGCAATATCACTCAGCAATGAAATCTATGTCATCAGGCCCGTAGCAGCATAATGAGTGGATTCAGGTATGATGATTCTAACTGAAATAAGTCACACAGAAAAAGAAACATCATAAGATATCACTAATACACGGAATGTAAACTTGGCTACACAGGAACTGGATTACAAAACAGAACAGGGTCTCAAATTTAGAAAACCAACTTATGCTTGCTTAAGGGGAAAGGTGAGTTGGGGTGCTGCATCAAACCAGAGATTGAAATGAGCACAGATAAAGTTCCTTAAGCCAAATATGGAATAGACAAGAACTACTCCTTGCTCAACGAAATGGACTCAACACCCCATATTAAACGCCTAAGAATGTACCTGACTAGTAAGTATCTTAAAACCTATGGATTGCTATGTGTCTGAAAGAAAATCAAGCGTGTGTACAGGGGCATAAACGCAGCAGTGATAGGATTGGAGAGGTTCGGTGAGCAAATGAAGACCCTTTGAAGTCATATTGCATGGTACCCATTCCACGGGTCTCAACTCTCCAGGTTTAAGGGATTCTTCCTTCAGCTAAAACATGCACGTGGAACCCAGAGTATGATCAACCGTGTGATCGGGAGACGTGTTCCAATATGTCTCAGTTCTCGTCCCCTGGTACTCGGGTGCAACATTCCAGACGCTTTACTAACACTCTCCCGACTTGGAGAGTCAGTGCCTTTAACCTCCTGTTTGGCCCAGTTTGCAATTTCTGCGGAAGATGAACAGGAATAGGGAGAACCAATGAGAGACTAGCTGGAGGTGTCTGGACGGGCAAATTTAACTCTCATTTCCCACCAGGAAGAGGAATTAACCAAAGGCTCAGCGTGCCGTGCCGGAACCAGATTAGGGCCTGAAGCAATCCTGCGGTGTTGCGGCCAGCTCACAAGAAAGCGAGTTGAAGAAAGGAGCTCAGGGGCACTGTAATTCACAAACCTGCAGAGTTATAAATGACAGCTATCGTCCAAAAATATACTGAAGTAAGGCTGCCAAGAGGACTTGAAAGCGGGGCAGAATTGCAGGAAACCGATTTCAGGAGGTAGACTGGAATTGCATTTAAAGCATAGGAAAAGAGGCAGAACGTCCACAATGATGCGCTTGGCCAAAAAGGGCGTATGCGTTTTTTCCTGAATATATTCAGGAAAAAACGCATACGCCCTTTTTGGCCAACCAAGCAAGCTTGCAAAGGAAATCTGCACTACAATGAAGTCTCACTTCCCCCCGGTCAAAAGGGCCATCTGAAAAAAGTGTAAAATCCAGAAAGGCAGGACAGGCCATGGAGAACTGGGAGCCTTGTTATGCTGATGGGCGGGATGTAAATTGCCAACAGCCACTCGGGAGAGGTGTATGGTGTTTCCTGAAACATCTAAAAAACAAAGCAACAGAGCCTAGGGCACTTCCACTTATGGTCCTATAGCTTAGGGAAATTAAAATCAAAAAGACACAGCCACCCCAAAGTTTGGGACGGCTCTGTTTACAAGAACCTCGTTTACGGTACAAGTTCAATATCGCAGAAAGTGAAAAATGGATAAAGAAGTTGTGGTACTTACGTACAATGCAATATCACTCAGCAATGAAATCTATGTCATCAGGCCCGTAGCAGCATAATGAGTGGATTCAGGTATGATGATTCTAACTGAAATAAGTCACACAGAAAAAGAAACATCATAAGATATCACTAATACACGGGATGTAAACTTGGCTACACAGGAACTGGATTACAAAACAGAACAGGGTCTCAAATTTAGAAAACCAACTTATGCTTGCTTAAGGGGAAAGGTGAGTTGGGGTGCTGCATCAAACCAGAGATTGAAATGAGCACAGATAAAGTTCCTTAAGCCAAATATGGAATAGACAAGAACTACTCCTTGCTCAACGAAATGGACTCAACACCCCATATTAAACGCCTAAGAATGTACCTGACTAGTAAGTATCTTAAAACCTATGGATTGCTATGTCTCTGAAAGAAAATCAAGCGTGTGTACAGGGGCATAAACGCAGCAGTGATAGGATTGGAGAGGTTCGGTGAGCAAATGAAGACCCTTTGAAGTCATATTGCATGGTACCCATTCCACGGGTCTCAACTCTCCAGGTTTAAGGGATTCTTCCTTCAGCTAAAACATGCACGTGGAACCCAGAGTATGATCAACCGTGTGATCGGGAGACGTGTTCCAATATGTCTCAGTTCTCGTCCCCTGGTACTCGGGTGCAACATTCCAGACGCTTTACTAACACTCTCCCGACTTGGAGAGTCAGTGCCTTTAACCTCCTGTTTGGCCCAGTTTGCAATTTCTGCGGAAGATGAACAGGAATAGGGAGAACCAATGAGAGACTAGCTGGAGGTGTCTGGACGGGCAAATTTAACTCTCATTTCCCACCAGGAAGAGGAATTAACCAAAGGCTCAGCGTGCCGTGCCGGAACCAGATTAGGGCCTGAAGCAATCCTGCGGTGTTGCGGCCAGCTCACAAGAAAGCGAGTTGAAGAAAGGAGCTCAGGGGCACTGTAATTCACAAACCTGCAGAGTTATAAATGACAGCTATCGTCCAAAAATATACTGAAGTAAGGCTGCCAAGAGGACTTGAAAGCGGGGCAGAATTGCAGGAAACCGATTTCAGGAGGTAGACTGGAATTGCATTTAAAGCATAGGAAAAGAGGCAGAACGTCCACAATGATGCGCTTGGCCAAAAAGGGCGTATGCGTTTTTTCCTGAATATATTCAGGAAAAAACGCATACGCCCTTTTTGGCCAACCAAGCAAGCTTGCAAAGGAAATCTGCACTACAATGAAGTCTCACTTCCCCCCGGTCAAAAGGGCCATCTGAAAAAAGTGTAAAATCCAGAAAGGCAGGACAGGCCATGGAGAACTGGGAGCCTTGTTATGCTGATGGGCGGGATGTAAATTGCCAACAGCCACTCGGGAGAGGTGTATGGTGTTTCCTGAAACATCTAAAAAACAAAGCAACAGAGCCTTGGGCACTTCCACTTATGGTCCTATAGCTTAGGGAAATTAAAATCAAAAAGACACAGCCACCCCAAAGTTTGGGACGGCTCTGTTTACAAGAACCTCGTTTACGGTACAAGTTCAATATCGCAGAAAGTGAAAAATGGATAAAGAAGTTGTGGTACTTACGTACAATGCAATATCACTCAGCAATGAAATCTATGTCATCAGGCCCGTAGCAGCATAATGAGTGGATTCAGGTATGATGATTCTAACTGAAATAAGTCACACAGAAAAAGAAACATCATAAGATATCACTAATACACGGGATGTAAACTTGGCTACACAGGAACTGGATTACAAAACAGAACAGGGTCTCAAATTTAGAAAACCAACTTATGCTTGCTTAAGGGGAAAGGTGAGTTGGGGTGCTGCATCAAACCAGAGATTGAAATGAGCACAGATAAAGTTCCTTAAGCCAAATATGGAATAGACAAGAACTACTCCTTGCTCAACGAAATGGACTCAACACCCCATATTAAACGCCTAAGAATGTACCTGACTAGTAAGTATCTTAAAACCTATGGATTGCTATGTGTCTGAAAGAAAATCAAGCGTGTGTACAGGGGCATAAACGCAGCAGTGATAGGATTGGAGAGGTTCGGTGAGCAAATGAAGACCCTTTGAAGTCATATTGCATGGTACCCATTCCACGGGTCTCAACTCTCCAGGTTTAAGGGATTCTTCCTTCAGCTAAAACATGCACGTGGAACCCAGAGTATGATCAACCGTGTGATCGGGAGACGTGTTCCAATATGTCTCAGTTCTCGTCCCCTGGTACTCGGGTGCAACATTCCAGACGCTTTACTAACACTCTCCCGACTTGGAGAGTCAGTGCCTTTAACCTCCTGTTTGGCCCAGTTTGCAATTTCTGCGGAAGATGAACAGGAATAGGGAGAACCAATGAGAGACTAGCTGGAGGTGTCTGGACGGGCAAATTTAACTCTCATTTCCCACCAGGAAGAGGAATTAACCAAAGGCTCAGGGTGCCGTGCCGGAACCAGATTAGGGCCTGAAGCAATCCTGCGGTGTTGCGGCCAGCTCACAAGAAAGCGAGTTGAAGAAAGGAGCTCAGGGGCACTGTAATTCACAAACCTGCAGAGTTATAAATGACAGCTATCGTCCAAAAATATACTGAAGTAAGGCTGCCAAGAGGACTTGAAAGCGGGGCAGAATTGCAGGAAACCGATTTCAGGAGGTAGACTGGAATTGCATTTAAAGCATAGGAAAAGAGGCAGAACGTCCACAATGATGCGCTTGGCCAAAAAGGGCGTATGCGTTTTTTCCTGAATATATTCAGGAAAAAACGCATACGCCCTTTTTGGCCAACCAAGCAAGCTTGCAAAGGAAATCTGCACTACAATGAAGTCTCACTTCCCCCCGGTCAAAAGGGCCATCTGAAAAAAGTGTAAAATCCAGAAAGACAGGACAGGCCATGGAGAACTGGGAGCCTTGTTATGCTGATGGGCGGGATGTAAATTGCCAACAGCCACTCGGGAGAGGTGTATGGTGTTTCCTGAAACATCTAAAAAACAAAGCAACAGAGCCTAGGGCACTTCCACTTATGGTCCTATAGCTTAGGGAAATTAAAATCAAAAAGACACAGCCACCCCAAAGTTTGGGACGGCTCTGTTTACAAGAACCTCGTTTACGGTACAAGTTCAATATCGCAGAAAGTGAAAAATGGATAAAGAAGTTGTGGTACTTACGTACAATGCAATATCACTCAGCAATGAAATCTATGTCATCAGGCCCGTAGCAGCATAATGAGTGGATTCAGGTATGATGATTCTAACTGAAATAAGTCACACAGAAAAAGAAACATCATAAGATATCACTAATACACGGGATGTAAACTTGGCTACACAGGAACTGGATTACAAAACAGAACAGGGTCTCAAATTTAGAAAACCAACTTATGCTTGCTTAAGGGGAAAGGTGAGTTGGGGTGCTGCATCAAACCAGAGATTGAAATGAGCACAGATAAAGTTCCTTAAGCCAAATATGGAATAGACAAGAACTACTCCTTGCTCAACGAAATGGACTCAACACCCCATATTAAACGCCTAAGAATGTACCTGACTAGTAAGTATCTTAAAACCTATGGATTGCTATGTGTCTGAAAGAAAATCAAGCGTGTGTACAGGGGCATAAACGCAGCAGTGATAGGATTGGAGAGGTTCGGTGAGCAAATGAAGACCCTTTGAAGTCATATTGCATGGTACCCATTCCACGGGTCTCAACTCTCCAGGTTTAAGGGATTCTTCCTTCAGCTAAAACATGCACGTGGAACCCAGAGTATGATCAACCGTGTGATCGGGAGACGTGTTCCAATATGTCTCAGTTCTCGTCCCCTGGTACTCGGGTGCAACATTCCAGACGCTTTACTAACACTCTCCCGACTTGGAGAGTCAGTGCCTTTAACCTCCTGTTTGGCCCAGTTTGCAATTTCTGCGGAAGATGAACAGGAATAGGGAGAACCAATGAGAGACTAGCTGGAGGTGTCTGGACGGGCAAATTTAACTCTCATTTCCCACCAGGAAGAGGAATTAACCAAAGGCTCAGCGTGCCGTGCCGGAACCAGATTAGGGCCTGAAGCAATCCTGCGGTGTTGCGGCCAGCTCACAAGAAAGCGAGTTGAAGAAAGGAGCTCAGGGGCACTGTAATTCACAAACCTGCAGAGTTATAAATGACAGCTATCGTCCAAAAATATACTGAAGTAAGGCTGCCAAGAGGACTTGAAAGCGGGGCAGAATTGCAGGAAACCGATTTCAGGAGGTAGACTGGAATTGCATTTAAAGCATAGGAAAAGAGGCAGAACGTCCACAATGATGCGCTTGGCCAAAAAGGGCGTATGCGTTTTTTCCTGAATATATTCAGGAAAAAACGCATACGCCCTTTTTGGCCAACCAAGCAAGCTTGCAAAGGAAATCTGCACTACAATGAAGTCTCACTTCCCCCCGGTCAAAAGGGCCATCTGAAAAAAGTGTAAAATCCAGAAAGGCAGGACAGGCCATGGAGAACTGGGAGCCTTGTTATGCTGATGGGCGGGATGTAAATTGCCAACAGCCACTCGGGAGAGGTGTATGGTGTTTCCTGAAACATCTAAAAAACAAAGCAACAGAGCCTAGGGCACTTCCACTTATGGTCCTATAGCTTAGGGAAATTAAAATCAAAAAGACACAGCCACCCCAAAGTTTGGGACGGCTCTGTTTACAAGAACCTCGTTTACGGTACAAGTTCAATATCGCAGAAAGTGAAAAATGGATAAAGAAGTTGTGGTACTTACGTACAATGCAATATCACTCAGCAATGAAATCTATGTCATCAGGCCCGTAGCAGCATAATGAGTGGATTCAGGTATGATGATTCTAACTGAAATAAGTCACACAGAAAAAGAAACATCATAAGATATCACTAATACACGGGATGTAAACTTGGCTACACAGGAACTGGATTACAAAACAGAACAGGGTCTCAAATTTAGAAAACCAACTTATGCTTGCTTAAGGGGAAAGGTGAGTTGGGGTGCTGCATCAAACCAGAGATTGAAATGAGCACAGATAAAGTTCCTTAAGCCAAATATGAAATAGACAAGAACTACTCCTTGCTCAACGAAATGGACTCAACACCCCATATTAAACGCCTAAGAATGTACCTGACTAGTAAGTATCTTAAAACCTATGGATTGCTATGTGTCTGAAAGAAAATCAAGCGTGTGTACAGGGGCATAAACGCAGCAGTGATAGGATTGGAGAGGTTCGGTGAGCAAATGAAGACCCTTTGAAGTCATATTGCATGGTACCCATTCCACGGGTCTCAACTCTCCAGGTTTAAGGGATTCTTCCTTCAGCTAAAACATGCACGTGGAACCCAGAGTATGATCAACCGTGTGATCGGGAGACGTGTTCCAATATGTCTCAGTTCTCGTCCCCTGGTACTCGGGTGCAACATTCCAGACGCTTTACTAACACTCTCCCGACTTGGAGAGTCAGTGCCTTTAACCTCCTGTTTGGCCCAGTTTGCAATTTCTGCGGAAGATGAACAGGAATAGGGAGAACCAATGAGAGACTAGCTGGAGGTGTCTGGACGGGCAAATTTAACTCTCATTTCCCACCAGGAAGAGGAATTAACCAAAGGCTCAGGGTGCCGTGCCGGAACCAGATTAGGGCCTGAAGCAATCCTGCGGTGTTGCGGCCAGCTCACAAGAAAGCGAGTTGAAGAAAGGAGCTCAGGGGCACTGTAATTCACAAACCTGCAGAGTTATAAATGACAGCTATCGTCCAAAAATATACTGAAGTAAGGCTGCCAAGAGGACTTGAAAGCGGGGCAGAATTGCAGGAAACCGATTTCAGGAGGTAGACTGGAATTGCATTTAAAGCATAGGAAAAGAGGCAGAACGTCCACAATGATGCACTTGGCCAAAAAGGGCGTATGCGTTTTTTCCTGAATATATTCAGGAAAAAACGCATACGCCCTTTTTGGCCAACCAAGCAAGCTTGCAAAGGAAATCTGCACTACAATGAAGTCTCACTTCCCCCCGGTCAAAAGGGCCATCTGAAAAAAGTGTAAAATCCAGAAAGGCAGGACAGGCCATGGAGAACTGGGAGCCTTGTTATGCTGATGGGCGGGATGTAAATTGCCAACAGCCACTCGGGAGAGGTGTATGGTGTTTCCTGAAACATCTAAAAAACAAAGCAACAGAGCCTAGGGCACTTCCACTTATGGTCCTATAGCTTAGGGAAATTAAAATCAAAAAGACACAGCCACCCCAAAGTTTGGGACGGCTCTGTTTACAAGAACCTCGTTTACGGTACAAGTTCAATATCGCAGAAAGTGAAAAATGGATAAAGAAGTTGTGGTACTTACGTACAATGCAATATCACTCAGCAATGAAATCTATGTCATCAGGCCCGTAGCAGCATAATGAGTGGATTCAGGTATGATGATTCTAACTGAAATAAGTCACACAGAAAAAGAAACATCATAAGATATCACTAATACACGGGATGTAAACTTGGCTACACAGGAACTGGATTACAAAACAGAACAGGGTCTCAAATTTAGAAAACCAACTTATGCTTGCTTAAGGGGAAAGGTGAGTTGGGGTGCTGCATCAAACCAGAGATTGAAATGAGCACAGATAAAGTTCCTTAAGCCAAATATGGAATAGACAAGAACTACTCCTTGCTCAACGAAATGGACTCAACACCCCATATTAAACGCCTAAGAATGTACCTGACTAGTAAGTATCTTAAAACCTATGGATTGCTATGTGTCTGAAAGAAAATCAAGCGTGTGTACAGGGGAATAAACGCAGCAGTGATAGGATTGGAGAGGTTCGGTGAGCAAATGAAGACCCTTTGAAGTCATATTGCATGGTACCCATTCCACGGGTCTCAACTCTCCAGGTTTAAGGGATTCTTCCTTCAGCTAAAACATGCACGTGGAACCCAGAGTATGATCAACCGTGTGATCGGGAGACGTGTTCCAATATGTCTCAGTTCTCGTCCCCTGGTACTCGGGTGCAACATTCCAGACGCTTTACTAACACTCTCCCGACTTGGAGAGTCAGTGCCTTTAACCTCCTGTTTGGCCCAGTTTGCAATTTCTGCGGAAGATGAACAGGAATAGGGAGAACCAATGAGAGACTAGCTGGAGGTGTCTGGACGGGCAAATTTAACTCTCATTTCCCACCAGGAAGAGGAATTAACCAAAGGCTCAGCGTGCCGTGCCGGAACCAGATTAGGGCCTGAAGCAATCCTGCGGTGTTGCGGCCAGCTCACAAGAAAGCGAGTTGAAGAAAGGAGCTCAGGGGCACTGTAATTCACAAACCTGCAGAGTTATAAATGACAGCTATCGTCCAAAAATATACTGAAGTAAGGCTGCCAAGAGGACTTGAAAGCGGGGCAGAATTGCAGGAAACCGATTTCAGGAGGTAGACTGGAATTGCATTTAAAGCATAGGAAAAGAGGCAGAACGTCCACAATGATGCACTTGGCCAAAAAGGGCGTATGCGTTTTTTCCTGAATATATTCAGGAAAAAACGCATACGCCCTTTTTGGCCAACCAAGCAAGCTTGCAAAGGAAATCTGCACTACAATGAAGTCTCACTTCCCCCCGGTCAAAAGGGCCATCTGAAAAAAGTGTAAAATCCAGAAAGGCAGGACAGGCCATGGAGAACTGGGAGCCTTGTTATGCTGATGGGCGGGATGTAAATTGCCAACAGCCACTCGGGAGAGGTGTATGGTGTTTCCTGAAACATCTAAAAAACAAAGCAACAGAGCCTAGGGCACTTCCACTTATGGTCCTATAGCTTAGGGAAATTAAAATCAAAAAGACACAGCCACCCCAAAGTTTGGGACGGCTCTGTTTACAAGAACCTCGTTTACGGTACAAGTTCAATATCGCAGAAAGTGAAAAATGGATAAAGAAGTTGTGGTACTTACGTACAATGCAATATCACTCAGCAATGAAATCTATGTCATCAGGCCCGTAGCAGCATAATGAGTGGATTCAGGTATGATGATTCTAACTGAAATAAGTCACACAGAAAAAGAAACATCATAAGATATCACTAATACACGGGATGTAAACTTGGCTACACAGGAACTGGATTACAAAACAGAACAGGGTCTCAAATTTAGAAAACCAACTTATGCTTGCTTAAGGGGAAAGGTGAGTTGGGGTGCTGCATAAAACCAGAGATTGAAATGAGCGCAGATAAAGTTCCTTAAGCCAAATATGGAATAGACAAGAACTACTCCTTGCTCAACGAAATGGACTCAACACCCCATATTAAACGCCTAAGAATGTACCTGACTAGTAAGTATCTTACAACCTATGGATTGCTATGTGTCTGAAAGAAAATCAAGCGTGTGTACAGGGGCATAAACGCAGCAGTGATAGGATTGGAGAGGTTCGGTGAGCAAATGAAGACCCTTTGAAGTCATATTGCATGGTACCCATTCCACGGGTCTCAACTCTCCAGGTTTAAGGGATTCTTCCTTCAGCTAAAACATGCACGTGGAACCCAGAGTATGATCAACCGTGTGATCGGGAGACGTGTTCCAATATGTCTCAGTTCTCGTCCCCTGGTACTCGGGTGCAACATTCCAGACGCTTTACTAACACTCTCCCGACTTGGAGAGTCAGTGCCTTTAACCTCCTGTTTGGCCCAGTTTGCAATTTCTGCG
Source organism: Leucopleurus acutus (assembly GCF_964270905.1). NCBI lineage: Eukaryota > Metazoa > Chordata > Mammalia > Artiodactyla > Delphinidae > Leucopleurus > Leucopleurus acutus. The sequence goes on along the minus strand of NW_028138680.1, from coordinate 54,115 downwards.
GAAGATGAACAGGAATAGGGAGAACCAATGAGAGACTAGCTGGAGGTGTCTGGACGGGCAAATTTAACTCTCATTTCCCACCAGGAAGAGGAATTAACCAAAGGCTCAGCGTGCCGTGCCGGAACCAGATTAGGGCCTGAAGCAATCCTGCGGTGTTGCGGCCAGCTCACAAGAAAGCGAGTTGAAGAAAGGAGCTCAGGGGCACTGTAATTCACAAACCTGCAGAGTTATAAATGACAGCTATCGTCCAAAAATATACTGAAGTAAGGCTGCCAAGAGGACTTGAAAGCGGGGCAGAATTGCAGGAAACCGATTTCAGGAGGTAGACTGGAATTGCATTTAAAGCATAGGAAAAGAGGCAGAACGTCCACAATGATGCACTTGGCCAAAAAGGGCGTATGCGTTTTTTCCTGAATATATTCAGGAAAAAACGCATACGCCCTTTTTGGCCAACCAAGCAAGCTTGCAAAGGAAATCTGCACTACAATGAAGTCTCACTTCCCCCCGGTCAAAAGGGCCATCTGAAAAAAGTGTAAAATCCAGAAAGGCAGGACAGGCCATGGAGAACTGGGAGCCTTGTTATGCTGATGGGCGGGATGTAAATTGCCAACAGCCACTCGGGAGAGGTGTATGGTGTTTCCTGAAACATCTAAAAAACAAAGCAACAGAGCCTAGGGCACTTCCACTTATGGTCCTATAGCTTAGGGAAATTAAAATCAAAAAGACACAGCCACCCCAAAGTTTGGGACGGCTCTGTTTACAAGAACCTCGTTTACGGTACAAGTTCAATATCGCAGAAAGTGAAAAATGGATAAAGAAGTTGTGGTACTTACGTACAATGCAATATCACTCAGCAATGAAATCTATGTCATCAGGCCCGTAGCAGCATAATGAGTGGATTCAGGTATGATGATTCTAAGTGAAATAAGTCACACAGAAAAAGAAACATCATAAGATATCACTAATACACGGGATGTAAACTTGGCTACACAGGAACTGGATTACAAAACAGAACAGGGTCTCAAATTTAGAAAACCAACTTATGCTTGCTTAAGGGGAAAGGTGAGTTGGGGTGCTGCATCAAACCAGAGATTGAAATGAGCACAGATAAAGTTCCTTAAGCCAAATATGGAATAGACAAGAACTACTCCTTGCTCAACGAAATGGACTCAACACCCCATATTAAACGCCTAAGAATGTACCTGACTAGTAAGTATCTTAAAACCTATGGATTGCTATGTGTCTGAAAGAAAATCAAGCGTGTGTACAGGGGCATAAACGCAGCAGTGATAGGATTGGAGAGGTTCGGTGAGCAAATGAAGACCCTTTGAAGTCATATTGCATGGTACCCATTCCACGGGTCTCAACTCTCCAGGTTTAAGGGATTCTTCCTTCAGCTAAAACATGCACGTGGAACCCAGAGTATGATCAACCGTGTGATCGGGAGACGTGTTCCAATATGTCTCAGTTCTCGTCCCCTGGTACTCGGGTGCAACATTCCAGACGCTTTACTAACACTCTCCCGACTTGGAGAGTCAGTGCCTTTAACCTCCTGTTTGGCCCAGTTTGCAATTTCTGCGGAAGATGAACAGGAATAGGGAGAACCAATGAGAGACTAGGTGGAGGTGTCTGGACGGGCAAATTTAACTCTCATTTCCCACCAGGAAGAGGAATTAACCAAAGGCTCAGCGTGCCGTGCCGGAACCAGATTAGGGCCTGAAGCAATCCTGCGGTGTTGCGGCCAGCTCACAAGAAAGCGAGTTGAAGAAAGGAGCTCAGGGGCACTGTAATTCACAAACCTGCAGAGTTATAAATGACAGCTATCGTCCAAAAATATACTGAAGTAAGGCTGCCAAGAGGACTTGAAAGCGGGGCAGAATTGCAGGAAACCGATTTCAGGAGGTAGACTGGAATTGCATTTAAAGCATAGGAAAAGAGGCAGAACGTCCACAATGATGCACTTGGCCAAAAAGGGCGTATGCGTTTTTTCCTGAATATATTCAGGAAAAAACGCATACGCCCTTTTTGGCCAACCAAGCAAGCTTGCAAAGGAAATCTGCACTACAATGAAGTCTCACTTCCCCCCGGTCAAAAGGGCCATCTGAAAAAAGTGTAAAATCCAGAAAGGCAGGACAGGCCATGGAGAACTGGGAGCCTTGTTATGCTGATGGGCGGGATGTAAATTGCCAACAGCCACTCGGGAGAGGTGTATGGTGTTTCCTGAAACATCTAAAAAACAAAGCAACAGAGCCTAGGGCACTTCCACTTATGGTCCTATAGCTTAGGGAAATTAAAATCAAAAAGACACAGCCACCCCAAAGTTTGGGACGGCTCTGTTTACAAGAACCTCGTTTACGGTACAAGTTCAATATCGCAGAAAGTGAAAAATGGATAAAGAAGTTGTGGTACTTACGTACAATGCAATATCACTCAGCAATGAAATCTATGTCATCAGGCCCGTAGCAGCATAATGAGTGGATTCAGGTATGATGATTCTAAGTGAAATAAGTCACACAGAAAAAGAAACATCATAAGATATCACTAATACACGGGATGTAAACTTGGCTACACAGGAACTGGATTACAAAACAGAACAGGGTCTCAAATTTAGAAAACCAACTTATGCTTGCTTAAGGGGAAAGGTGAGTTGGGGTGCTGCATCAAACCAGAGATTGAAATGAGCACAGATAAAGTTCCTTAAGCCAAATATGGAATAGACAAGAACTACTCCTTGCTCAACGAAATGGACTCAACACCCCATATTAAACGCCTAAGAATGTACCTGACTAGTAAGTATCTTAAAACCTATGGATTGCTATGTGTCTGAAAGAAAATCAAGCGTGTGTACAGGGGCATAAACGCAGCAGTGATAGGATTGGAGAGGTTCGGTGAGCAAATGAAGACCCTTTGAAGTCATATTGCATGGTACCCATTCCACGGGTCTCAACTCTCCAGGTTTAAGGGATTCTTCCTTCAGCTAAAACATGCACGTGGAACCCAGAGTATGATCAACCGTGTGATCGGGAGACGTGTTCCAATATGTCTCAGTTCTCGTCCCCTGGTACTCGGGTGCAACATTCCAGACGCTTTACTAACACTCTCCCGACTTGGAGAGTCAGTGCCTTTAACCTCCTGTTTGGCCCAGTTTGCAATTTCTGCGGAAGATGAACAGGAATAGGGAGAACCAATGAGAGACTAGCTGGAGGTGTCTGGACGGGCAAATTTAACTCTCATTTCCCACCAGGAAGAGGAATTAACCAAAGGCTCAGCGTGCCGTGCCGGAACCAGATTAGGGCCTGAAGCAATCCTGCGGTGTTGCGGCCAGCTCACAAGAAAGCGAGTTGAAGAAAGGAGCTCAGGGGCACTGTAATTCACAAACCTGCAGAGTTATAAATGACAGCTATCGTCCAAAAATATACTGAAGTAAGGCTGCCAAGAGGACTTGAAAGCGGGGCAGAATTGCAGGAAACCGATTTCAGGAGGTAGACTGGAATTGCATTTAAAGCATAGGAAAAGAGGCAGAACGTCCACAATGATGCACTTGGCCAAAAAGGGCGTATGCGTTTTTTCCTGAATATATTCAGGAAAAAACGCATACGCCCTTCTTGGCCAACCAAGCAAGCTTGCAAAGGAAATCTGCACTACAATGAAGTCTCACTTCCCCCCGGTCAAAAGGGCCATCTGAAAAAAGTGTAAAATCCAGAAAGGCAGGACAGGCCACGGAGAACTGGGAGCCTTGTTATGCTGATGGGCGGGATGTAAATTGCCAACAGCCACTCGGGAGAGGTGTATGGTGTTTCCTGAAACATCTAAAAAACAAAGCAACAGAGCCTAGGGCACTTCCACTTATGGTCCTATAGCTTAGGGAAATTAAAATCAAAAAGACACAGCCACCCCAAAGTTTGGGACGGGTCTGTTTACAAGAACCTCGTTTACGGTACAAGTTCAATATCGCAGAAAGTGAAAAATGGATAAAGAAGTTGTGGTACTTACGTACAATGCAATATCACTCAGCAATGAAATCTATGTCATCAGGCCCGTAGCAGCATAATGAGTGGATTCAGGTATGATGATTCTAACTGAAATAAGTCACACAGAAAAAGAAACATCATAAGATATCACTAATACACGGAATGTAAACTTGGCTACACAGGAACTGGATTACAAAACAGAACAGGGTCTCAAATTTAGAAAACCAACTTATGCTTGCTTAAGGGGAAAGGTGAGTTGGGGTGCTGCATCAAACCAGAGATTGAAATGAGCACAGATAAAGTTCCTTAAGCCAAATATGGAATAGACAAGAACTACTCCTTGCTCAACGAAATGGACTCAACACCCCATATTAAACGCCTAAGAATGTACCTGACTAGTAAGTATCTTAAAACCTATGGATTGCTATGTGTCTGAAAGAAAATCAAGCGTGTGTACAGGGGCATAAACGCAGCAGTGATAGGATTGGAGAGGTTCGGTGAGCAAATGAAGACCCTTTGAAGTCATATTGCATGGTACCCATTCCACGGGTCTCAACTCTCCAGGTTTAAGGGATTCTTCCTTCAGCTAAAACATGCACGTGGAACCCAGAGTATGATCAACCGTGTGATCGGGAGACGTGTTCCAATATGTCTCAGTTCTCGTCCCCTGGTACTCGGGTGCAACATTCCAGATGCTTTACTAACACTCTCCCGACTTGGAGAGTCAGTGCCTTTAACCTCCTGTTTGGCCCAGTTTGCAATTTCTGCGGAAGATGAACAGGAATAGGGAGAACCAATGAGAGACTAGCTGGAGGTGTCTGGACGGGCAAATTTAACTCTCATTTCCCACCAGGAAGAGGAATTAACCAAAGGCTCAGCGTGCCGTGCCGGAACCAGATTAGGGCCTGAAGCAATCCTGCGGTGTTGCGGCCAGCTCACAAGAAAGCGAGTTGAAGAAAGGAGCTCAGGGGCACTGTAATTCACAAACCTGCAGAGTTATAAATGACAGCTATCGTCCAAAAATATACTGAAGTAAGGCTGCCAAGAGGACTTGAAAGCGGGGCAGAATTGCAGGAAACCGATTTCAGGAGGTAGACTGGAATTGCATTTAAAGCATAGGAAAAGAGGCAGAACGTCCACAATGATGCACTTGGCCAAAAAGGGTGTATGCGTTTTTTCCTGAATATATTCAGGAAAAAACGCATACGCCCTTTTTGGCCAACCAAGCAAGCTTGCAAAGGAAATCTGCACTACAATGAAGTCTCACTTCCCCCCGGTCAAAAGGGCCATCTGAAAAAAGTGTAAAATCCAGAAAGGCAGGACAGGCCATGGAGAACTGGGAGCCTTGTTATGCTGATGGGCGGGATGTAAATTGCCAACAGCCACTCGGGAGAGGTGTATGGTGTTTCCTGAAACATCTAAAAAACAAAGCAACAGAGCCTAGGGCACTTCCACTTATGGTCCTATAGCTTAGGGAAATTAAAATCAAAAAGACACAGCCACCCCAAAGTTTGGGACGGCTCTGTTTACAAGAACCTCGTTTACGGTACAAGTTCAATATCGCAGAAAGTGAAAAATGGATAAAGAAGTTGTGGTACTTACGTACAATGCAATATCACTCAGCAATGAAATCTATGTCATCAGGCCCGTAGCAGCATAATGAGTGGATTCAGGTATGATGATTCTAAGTGAAATAAGTCACACAGAAAAAGAAACATCATAAGATATCACTAATACACGGGATGTAAACTTGGCTACACAGGAACTGGATTACAAAACAGAACAGGGTCTCAAATTTAGAAAACCAACTTATGCTTGCTTAAGGGGAAAGGTGAGTTGGGGTGCTGCATCAAACCAGAGATTGAAATGAGCGCAGATAAAGTTCCTTAAGCCAAATATGGAATAGACAAGAACTACTCCTTGCTCAACGAAATGGACTCAACACCCCATATTAAACGCCTAAGAATGTACCTGACTAGTAAGTATCTTAAAACCTATGGATTGCTATGTGTCTGAAAGAAAATCAAGCGTGTGTACAGGGGCATAAACGCAGCAGTGATAGGATTGGAGAGGTTCGGTGAGCAAATAAAGACCCTTTGAAGTCATATTGCATGGTACCCATTCCACGGGTCTCAACTCTCCAGGTTTAAGGGATTCTTCCTTCAGCTAAAACATGCACGTGGAACCCAGAGTATGATCAACCGTGTGATCGGGAGACGTGTTCCAATATGTCTCAGTTCTCGTCCCCTGGTACTCGGGTGCAACATTCCAGACGCTTTACTAACACTCTCCCGACTTGGAGAGTCAGTGCCTTTAACCTCCTGTTTGGCCCAGTTTGCAATTTCTGCGGAAGATGAACAGGAATAGGGAGAACCAATGAGAGACTAGCTGGAGGTGTCTGGACGGGCAAATTTAACTCTCATTTCCCACCAGGAAGAGGAATTAACCAAAGGCTCAGCGTGCCGTGCCGGAACCAGATTAGGGCCTGAAGCAATCCTGCGGTGTTGCGGCCAGCTCACAAGAAAGCGAGTTGAAGAAAGGAGCTCAGGGGCACTGTAATTCACAAACCTGCAGAGTTATAAATGACAGCTATCGTCCAAAAATATACTGAAGTAAGGCTGCCAAGAGGACTTGAAAGCGGGGCAGAATTGCAGGAAACCGATTTCAGGAGGTAGACTGGAATTGCATTTAAAGCATAGGAAAAGAGGCAGAACGTCCACAATGATGCACTTGGCCAAAAAGGGCGTATGCGTTTTTTCCTGAATATATTCAGGAAAAAACGCATACGCCCTTCTTGGCCAACCAAGCAAGCTTGCAAAGGAAATCTGCACTACAATGAAGTCTCACTTCCCCCCGGTCAAAAGGGCCATCTGAAAAAAGTGTAAAATCCAGAAAGGCAGGACAGGCCACGGAGAACTGGGAGCCTTGTTATGCTGATGGGCGGGATGTAAATTGCCAAGAGCCACTCCGGAGAGGTGTATGGTGTTTCCTGAAACATCTAAAAAACAAAGCAACAGAGCCTAGGGCACTTCCACTTATGGTCCTATAGCTTAGGGAAATTAAAATCAAAAAGACACAGCCACCCCAAAGTTTGGGACGGGTCTGTTTACAAGAACCTCGTTTACGGTACAAGTTCAATATCGCAGAAAGTGAAAAATGGATAAAGAAGTTGTGGTACTTACGTACAATGCAATATCACTCAGCAATGAAATCTATGTCATCAGGCCCGTAGCAGCATAATGAGTGGATTCAGGTATGATGATTCTAACTGAAATAAGTCACACAGAAAAAGAAACATCATAAGATATCACTAATACACGGGATGTAAACTTGGCTACACAGGAACTGGATTACAAAACAGAACAGGGTCTCAAATTTAGAAAACCAACTTATGCTTGCTTAAGGGGAAAGGTGAGTTGGGGTGCTGCATAAAACCAGAGATTGAAATGAGCACAGATAAAGTTCCTTAAGCCAAATATGGAATAGACAAGAACTACTCCTTGCTCAACGAAATGGACTCAACACCCCATATTAAACGCCTAAGAATGTACCTGACTAGTAAGTATCTTACAACCTATGGATTGCTATGTGTCTGAAAGAAAATCAAGCGTGTGTACAGGGGCATAAACGCAGCAGTGATAGGATTGGAGAGGTTCGGTGAGCAAATGAAGACCCTTTGAAGTCATATTGCATGGTACCCATTCCACGGGTCTCAACTCTCCAGGTTTAAGGGATTCTTCCTTCAGCTAAAACATGCACGTGGAACCCAGAGTATGATCAACCGTGTGATCGGGAGACGTGTTCCAATATGTCTCAGTTCTCGTCCCCTGGTACTCGGGTGCAACATTCCAGACGCTTTACTAACACTCTCCCGACTTGGAGAGTCAGTGCCTTTAACCTCCTGTTTGGCCCAGTTTGCAATTTCTGCGGAAGATGAACAGGAATAGGGAGAACCAATGAGAGACTAGCTGGAGGTGTCTGGACGGGCAAATTTAACTCTCATTTCCCACCAGGAAGAGGAATTAACCAAAGGCTCAGCGTGCCGTGCCGGAACCAGATTAGGGCCTGAAGCAATCCTGCGGTGTTGCGGCCAGCTCACAAGAAAGCGAGTTGAAGAAAGGAGCTCAGGGGCACTGTAATTCACAAACCTGCAGAGTTATAAATGACAGCTATCGTCCAAAAATATACTGAAGTAAGGCTGCCAAGAGGACTTGAAAGCGGGGCAGAATTGCAGGAAACCGATTTCAGGAGGTAGACTGGAATTGCATTTAAAGCATAGGAAAAGAGGCAGAACGTCCACAATGATGCACTTGGCCAAAAAGGGCGTATGCGTTTTTTCCTGAATATATTCAGGAAAAAACGCATACGCCCTTTTTGGCCAACCAAGCAAGCTTGCAAAGGAAATCTGCACTACAATGAAGTCTCACTTCCCCCCGGTCAAAAGGGCCATCTGAAAAAAGTATAAAATCCAGAAAGGCAGGACAGGCCATGGAGAACTGGGAGCCTTGTTATGCTGATGGGCGGGATGTAAATTGCCAACAGCCACTCGGGAGAGGTGTATGGTGTTTCCTGAAACATCTAAAAAACAAAGCAACAGAGCCTAGGGCACTTCCACTTATGGTCCTATAGCTTAGGGAAATTAAAATCAAAAAGACACAGCCACCCCAAAGTTTGGGACGGCTCTGTTTACAAGAACCTCGTTTACGGTACAAGTTCAATATCGCAGAAAGTGAAAAATGGATAAAGAAGTTGTGGTACTTACGTACAATGCAATATCACTCAGCAATGAAATCTATGTCATCAGGCCCGTAGCAGCATAATGAGTGGATTCAGGTATGATGATTCTAACTGAAATAAGTCACACAGAAAAAGAAACATCATAAGATATCACTAATACACGGAATGTAAACTTGGCTACACAGGAACTGGATTACAAAACAGAACAGGGTCTCAAATTTAGAAAACCAACTTATGCTTGCTTAAGGGGAAAGGTGAGTTGGGGTGCTGCATCAAACCAGAGATTGAAATGAGCACAGATAAAGTTCCTTAAGCCAAATATGGAATAGACAAGAACTACTCCTTGCTCAACGAAATGGACTCAACACCCCATATTAAACGCCTAAGAATGTACCTGACTAGTAAGTATCTTAAAACCTATGGATTGCTATGTGTCTGAAAGAAAATCAAGCGTGTGTACAGGGGCATAAACGCAGCAGTGATAGGATTGGAGAGGTTCGGTGAGCAAATGAAGACCCTTTGAAGTCATATTGCATGGTACCCATTCCACGGGTCTCAACTCTCCAGGTTTAAGGGATTCTTCCTTCAGCTAAAACATGCACGTGGAACCCAGAGTATGATCAACCGTGTGATCGGGAGACGTGTTCCAATATGTCTCAGTTCTCGTCCCCTGGTACTCGGGTGCAACATTCCAGACGCTTTACTAACACTCTCCCGACTTGGAGAGTCAGTGCCTTTAACCTCCTGTTTGGCCCAGTTTGCAATTTCTGCGGAAGATGAACAGGAATAGGGAGAACCAATGAGAGACTAGCTGGAGGTGTCTGGACGGGCAAATTTAACTCTCATTTCCCACCAGGAAGAGGAATTAACCAAAGGCTCAGCGTGCCGTGCCGGAACCAGATTAGGGCCTGAAGCAATCCTGCGGTGTTGCGGCCAGCTCACAAGAAAGCGAGTTGAAGAAAGGAGCTCAGGGGCACTGTAATTCACAAACCTGCAGAGTTATAAATGACAGCTATCGTCCAAAAATATACTGAAGTAAGGCTGCCAAGAGGACTTGAAAGCGGGGCAGAATTGCAGGAAACCGATTTCAGGAGGTAGACTGGAATTGCATTTAAAGCATAGGAAAAGAGGCAGAACGTCCACAATGATGCACTTGGCCAAAAAGGGCGTATGCGTTTTTTCCTGAATATATTCAGGAAAAAACGCATACGCCCTTTTTGGCCAACCAAGCAAGCTTGCAAAGGAAATCTGCACTACAATGAAGTCTCACTTCCCCCCGGTCAAAAGGGCCATCTGAAAAAAGTGTAAAATCCAGAAAGGCAGGACAGGCCATGGAGAACTGGGAGCCTTGTTATGCTGATGGGCGGGATGTAAATTGCCAACAGCCACTCGGGAGAGGTGTATGGTGTTTCCTGAAACATCTAAAAAACAAAGCAACAGAGCCTAGGGCACTTCCACTTATGGTCCTATAGCTTAGGGAAATTAAAATCAAAAAGACACAGCCACCCCAAAGTTTGGGACGGCTCTGTTTACAAGAACCTCGTTTACGGTACAAGTTCAATATCGCAGAAAGTGAAAAATGGATAAAGAAGTTGTGGTACTTACGTACAATGCAATATCACTCAGCAATGAAATCTATGTCATCAGGCCCGTAGCAGCATAATGAGTGGATTCAGGTATGATGATTCTAACTGAAATAAGTCACACAGAAAAAGAAACATCATAAGATATCACTAATACACGGGATGTAAACTTGGCTACACAGGAACTGGATTACAAAACAGAACAGGGTCTCAAATTTAGAAAACCAACTTATGCTTGCTTAAGGGGAAAGGTGAGTTGGGGTGCTGCATAAAACCAGAGATTGAAATGAGCGCAGATAAAGTTCCTTAAGCCAAATATGGAATAGACAAGAACTACTCCTTGCTCAACGAAATGGACTCAACACCCCATATTAAACGCCTAAGAATGTACCTGACTAGTAAGTATCTTACAACCTATGGATTGCTATGTGTCTGAAAGAAAATCAAGCGTGTGTACAGGGGCATAAACGCAGCAGTGATAGGATTGGAGAGGTTCGGTGAGCAAATAAAGACCCTTTGAAGTCATATTGCATGGTACCCATTCCACGGGTCTCAACTCTCCAGGTTTAAGGGATTCTTCCTTCAGCTAAAACATGCACGTGGAACCCAGAGTATGATCAACCGTGTGATCGGGAGACGTGTTCCAATATGTCTCAGTTCTCGTCCCCTGGTACTCGGGTGCAACATTCCAGATGCTTTACTAACACTCTCCCGACTTGGAGAGTCAGTGCCTTTAACCTCCTGTTTGGCCCAGTTTGCAATTTCTGCGGAAGATGAACAGGAATAGGGAGAACCAATGAGAGACTAGCTGGAGGTGTCTGGACGGGCAAATTTAACTCTTATTTCCCACCAGGAAGAGGAATTAACCAAAGGCTCAGCGTGCCGTGCCGGAACCAGATTAGGGCCTGAAGCAATCCTGCGGTGTTGCGGCCAGCTCACAAGAAAGCGAGTTGAAGAAAGGAGCTCAGGGGCACTGTAATTCACAAACCTGCAGAGTTATAAATGATAACTATCGTCCAAAAATATACTGAAGTAAGGCTGCCAAGAGGACTTGAAAGCGGGGCAGAATTGCAGGAAACCGATTTCAGGAGGTAGACTGGAATTGCATTTAAAGCATAGGAAAAGAGGCAGAACGTCCACAATGATGCACTTGGCCAAAAAGGGCGTATGCGTTTTCTCCTGAATATATTCAGGAAAAAACGCATACGCCCTTTTTGGCCAACCAAGCAAGCTTGCAAAGGAAATCTGCACTACAATGAAGTCTCACTTCCCCCCGGTCAAAAGGGCCATCTGAAAAAAGTGTAAAATCCAGAAAGGCAGGACAGGCCATGGAGAACTGGGAGCCTTGTTATGCTGATGGGCGGGATGTAAATTGCCAAGAGCCACTCCGGAGAGGTGTATGGTGTTTCCTGAAACATCTAAAAAACAAAGCAACAGAGCCTAGGGCACTTCCACTTATGGTCCTATAGCTTAGGGAAATTAAAATCAAAAAGACACAGCCACCCCAAAGTTTGGGACGGCTCTGTTTACAAGAACCTCGTTTACGGTACAAGTTCAATATCGCAGAAAGTGAAAAATGGATAAAGAAGTTGTGGTACTTACGTACAATGCAATATCACTCAGCAATGAAATCTATGTCATCAGGCCCGTAGCAGCATAATGAGTGGATTCAGGTATGATGATTCTAACTGAAATAAGTCACACAGAAAAAGAAACATCATAAGATATCACTAATACACGGGATGTAAACTTGGCTACACAGGAACTGGATTACAAAACAGAACAGGGTCTCAAATTTAGAAAACCAACTTATGCTTGCTTAAGGGGAAAGGTGAGTTGGGGTGCTGCATCAAACCAGAGATTGAAATGAGCACAGATAAAGTTCCTTAAGCCAAATATGGAATAGACAAGAACTACTCCTTGCTCAACGAAATGGACTCAACACCCCATATTAAACGCCTAAGAATGTACCTGACTAGTAAGTATCTTACAACCTATGGATTGCTATGTGTCTGAAAGAAAATCAAGCGTGTGTACAGGGGCATAAACGCAGCAGTGATAGGATTGGAGAGGTTCGGTGAGCAAATGAAGACCCTTTGAAGTCATATTGCATGGTACCCATTCCACGGGTCTCAACTCTCCAGGTTTAAGGGATTCTTCCTTCAGCTAAAACATGCACGTGGAACCCAGAGTATGATCAACCGTGTGATCGGGAGACGTGTTCCAATATGTCTCAGTTCTCGTCCCCTGGTACTCGGGTGCAACATTCCAGACGCTTTACTAACACTCTCCCGACTTGGAGAGTCAGTGCCTTTAACCTCCTGTTTGGCCCAGTTTGCAATTTCTGCGGAAGATGAACAGGAATAGGGAGAACCAATGAGAGACTAGCTGGAGGTGTCTGGACGGGCAAATTTAACTCTCATTTCCCACCAGGAAGAGGAATTAACCAAAGGCTCAGCGTGCCGTGCCGGAACCAGATTAGGGCCTGAAGCAATCCTGCGGTGTTGCGGCCAGCTCACAAGAAAGCGAGTTGAAGAAAGGAGCTCAGGGGCACTGTAATTCACAAACCTGCAGAGTTATAAATGACAGCTATCGTCCAAAAATATACTGAAGTAAGGCTGCCAAGAGGACTTGAAAGCGGGGCAGAATTGCAGGAAACCGATTTCAGGAGGTAGACTGGAATTGCATTTAAAGCATAGGAAAAGAGGCAGAACGTCCACAATGATGCACTTGGCCAAAAAGGGCGTATGCGTTTTCTCCTGAATATATTCAGGAAAAAACGCATACGCCCTTTTTGGCCAACCAAGCAAGCTTGCAAAGGAAATCTGCACTACAATGAAGTCTCACTTCCCCCCAGTCAAAAGGGCCATCTGAAAAAAGTGTAAAATCCAGAAAGGCAGGACAGGCCATGGAGAACTGGGAGCCTTGTTATGCTGATGGGCGGGATGTAAATTGCCAAGAGCCACTCCGGAGAGGTGTATGGTGTTTCCTGAAACATCTAAAAAACAAAGCAACAGAGCCTAGGGCACTTCCACTTATGGTCCTATAGCTTAGGGAAATTAAAATCAAAAAGACACAGCCACCCCAAAGTTTGGGACGGCTCTGTTTACAAGAACCTCGTTTACGGTACAAGTTCAATATCGCAGAAAGTGAAAAATGGATAAAGAAGTTGTGGTACTTACGTACAATGCAATATCACTCAGCAATGAAATCTATGTCATCAGGCCCGTAGCAGCATAATGAGTGGATTCAGGTATGATGATTCTAACTGAAATAAGTCACACAGAAAAAGAAACATCATAAGATATCACTAATACACGGAATGTAAACTTGGCTACACAGGAACTGGATTACAAAACAGAACAGGGTCTCAAATTTAGAAAACCAACTTATGCTTGCTTAAGGGGAAAGGTGAGTTGGGGTGCTGCATAAAACCAGAGATTGAAATGAGCACAGATAAAGTTCCTTAAGCCAAATATGGAATAGACAAGAACTACTCCTTGCTCAACGAAATGGACTCAACACCCCATATTAAACGCCTAAGAATGTACCTGACTAGTAAGTATCTTAAAACCTATGAATTGCTATGTGTCTGAAAGAAAATCAAGCGTGTGTACAGGGGCATAAACGCAGCAGTGATAGGATTGGAGAGGTTCGGTGAGCAAATGAAGACCCTTTGAAGTCATATTGCATGGTACCCATTCCACGGGTCTCAACTCTCCAGGTTTAAGGGATTCTTCCTTCAGCTAAAACATGCACGTGGAACCCAGAGTATGATCAACCGTGTGATCGGGAGACGTGTTCCAATATGTCTCAGTTCTCGTCCCCTGGTACTCGGGTGCAACATTCCAGACGCTTTACTAACACTCTCCCGACTTGGAGAGTCAGTGCCTTTAACCTCCTGTTTGGCCCAGTTTGCAATTTCTGCGGAAGATGAACAGGAATAGGGAGAACCAATGAGAGACTAGCTGGAGGTGTCTGGACGGGCAAATTTAACTCTCATTTCCCACCAGGAAGAGGAATTAACCAAAGGCTCAGGGTGCCGTGCCGGAACCAGATTAGGGCCTGAAGCAATCCTGCGGTGTTGCGGCCAGCTCACAAGAAAGCGAGTTGAAGAAAGGAGCTCAGGGGCACTGTAATTCACAAACCTGCAGAGTTATAAATGACAGCTATCGTCCGAAAATATACTGAAGTAAGGCTGCCAAGAGGACTTGAAAGCGGGGCAGAATTGCAGGAAACCGATTTCAGGAGGTAGACTGGAATTGCATTTAAAGCATAGGAAAAGAGGCAGAACGTCCACAATGATGCACTTGGCCAAAAAGGGCGTATGCGTTTTTTCCTGAATATATTCAGGAAAAAACGCATACGCCCTTTTTGGCCAACCAAGCAAGCTTGCAAAGGAAATCTGCACTACAATGAAGTCTCACTTCCCCCCGGTCAAAAGGGCCATCTGAAAAAAGTGTAAAATCCAGAAAGGCAGGACAGGCCATGGAGAACTGGGAGCCTTGTTATGCTGATGGGCGGGATGTAAATTGCCAAGAGCCACTCGGGAGAGGTGTATGGTGTTTCCTGAAACATCTAAAAAACAAAGCAACAGAGCCTAGGGCACTTCCACTTATGGTCCTATAGCTTAGGGAAATTAAAATCAAAAAGACACAGCCACCCCAAAGTTTGGGACGGCTCTGTTTACAAGAACCTCGTTTACGGTACAAGTTCAATATCGCAGAAAGTGAAAAATGGATAAAGAAGTTGTGGTACTTACGTACAATGCAATATCACTCAGCAATGAAATCTATGTCATCAGGCCCGTAGCAGCATAATGAGTGGATTCAGGTATGATGATTCTAACTGAAATAAGTCACACAGAAAAAGAAACATCATAAGATATCACTAATACACGGGATGTAAACTTGGCTACACAGGAACTGGATTACAAAACAGAACAGGGTCTCAAATTTAGAAAACCAACTTATGCTTGCTTAAGGGGAAAGGTGAGTTGGGGTGCTGCATCAAACCAGAGATTGAAATGAGCACAGATAAAGTTCCTTAAGCCAAATATAGAATAGACAAGAACTACTCCTTGCTCAACGAAATGGACTCAACACCCCATATTAAACGCCTAAGAATGTACCTGACTAGTAAGTATCTTAAAACCTATGGATTGCTATGTCTCTGAAAGAAAATCAAGCGTGTGTACAGGGGCACAAACGCAGCAGTGATAGGATTGGAGAGGTTCGGTGAGCAAATGAAGACCCTTTGAAGTCATATTGCATGGTACCCATTCCACGGGTCTCAACTCTCCAGGTTTAAGGGATTCTTCCTTCAGCTAAAACATGCACGTGGAACCCAGAGTATGATCAACCGTGTGATCGGGAGACGTGTTCCAATATGTCTCAGTTCTCGTCCCCTGGTACTCGGGTGCAACATTCCAGACGCTTTACTAACACTCTCCCGACTTGGAGAGTCAGTGCCTTTAACCTCCTGTTTGGCCCAGTTTGCAATTTCTGCGGAAGATGAACAGGAATAGGGAGAACCAATGAGAGACTAGCTGGAGGTGTCTGGACGGGCAAATTTAACTCTCATTTCCCACCAGGAAGAGGAATTAACCAAAGGCTCAGCGTGCCGTGCCGGAACCAGATTAGGGCCTGAAGCAATCCTGCGGTGTTGCGGCCAGCTCACAAGAAAGCGAGTTGAAGAAAGGAGCTCAGGGGCACTGTAATTCACAAACCTGCAGAGTTATAAATGACAGCTATCGTCCAAAAATATACTGAAGTAAGGCTGCCAAGAGGACTTGAAAGCGGGGCAGAATTGCAGGAAACCGATTTCAGGAGGTAGACTGGAATTGCATTTAAAGCATAGGAAAAGAGGCAGAACGTCCACAATGATGCACTTGGCCAAAAAGGGCGTATGCGTTTTTTCCTGAATATATTCAGGAAAAAACGCATACGCCCTTTCTGGCCAACCAAGCAAGCTTGCAAAGGAAATCTGCACTACAATGAAGTCTCACTTCCCCCCGGTCAAAAGGGCCATCTGAAAAAAGTGTAAAATCCAGAAAGGCAGGACAGGCCATGGAGAACTGGGAGCCTTGTTATGCTGATGGGCGGGATGTAAATTGCCAACAGCCACTCGGGAGAGGTGTATGGTGTTTCCTGGAACATCTAAAAAACAAAGCAACAGAGCCTAGGGCACTTCCACTTATGGTCCTATAGCTTAGGGAAATTAAAATCAAAAAGACACAGCCACCCCAAAGTTTGGGACGGCTCTGTTTACAAGAACCTCGTTTACGGTACAAGTTCAATATCGCAGAAAGTGAAAAATGGATAAAGAAGTTGTGGTACTTACGTACAATGCAATATCACTCAGCAATGAAATCTATGTCATCAGGCCCATAGCAGCATAATGAGTGGATTCAGGTATGATGATTCTAACTGAAATAAGTCACACAGAAAAAGAAACATCATAAGATATCACTAATACACGGAATGTAAACTTGGCTACACAGGAACTGGATTACAAAACAGAACAGGGTCTCAAATTTAGAAAACCAACTTATGCTTGCTTAAGGGGAAAGGTGAGTTGGGGTGCTGCATAAAACCAGAGATTTAAATGAACACAGATAAAGTTCCTTAAGCCAAATATGGAATAGACAAGAACTACTCCTTGCTCAACGAAATGGACTCAACACCCCATATTAAACGCCTAAGAATGTACCTGACTAGTAAGTATCTTAAAACCTATGAATTGCTATGTCTCTGAAAGAAAATCAAGCGTGTGTACAGGGGCATAAACGCAGCAGTGATAGGATTGGAGAGGTTCGGTGAGCAAATGAAGACCCTTTGAAGTCATATTGCATGGTACCCATTCCAGGGGTCTCAACTCTCCAGGTTTAAGGGATTCTGCCTTCAGGTAAAACATGCACGTGGAACCCAGAGTATGATCACCCGTGTGATCAGGAGACATGTTCCAATATGTCTCAGTTCTCGTCCCCTGGTACTCGGGTGCAACATTCCAGACGCTTTACTAACACTCTCCCGACGTGGAGAGTCAGTGCCTTTAACCTCCTGTTTGGCCCAGTTTGCAATTTCTGCGGAAGATGAACAGGAATAGGGAGAACCAATGAGAGACTAGGTGGAGGTGTCTGGACGGGCAAATTTAACTCTCATTTCCCACCAGGAAGAGGAATTAACCAAAGGCTCAGCGTGCCGTGCGGGAACCAGATTAGGGCCTGAAGCAATCCTGCGGTGTTGCGGCCAGCTCACAAGAAAGCGAGTTGAAGAAAGGAGCTCAGGGGCACTGTAATTCACAAACCTGCAGAGTTATAAATGACAGCTATCGTCCAAAAATATACTGAAGTAAGGCTGCCAAGAGGACTTGAAAGCGGGGAAGAATTGCAGGAAACCGATTTCAGGAGGTAGACTGGAATTGCATTTAAAGCATAGGAAAAGAGGCAGAACGTCCACAATGATGCACTTGGCCAAAAAGGGCGTATGCGTTTTTTCCTGAATATATTCCTGAATATATTCCTGAATATATTCCTGAATATATTCAGGAAAAAACGCATACGCCCTTTTTGGCCAACCAAGCAAGCTTGCAAAGGAAATCTGCACTACAATGAAGTCTCACTTCCCCCCGGTCAAAAGGGCCATCTGAAAAAAGTGTAAAATCCAGAAAGGGAGGACAGGCCATGGAGAAATGGGAGCCTTGTTATGCTGATGGGCGGGATGTAAATTGCCAACAGCCACTCGGGAGAGGTGTATGGTGTTTCCTGAAACATCTAAAAAACAAAGCAACAGAGCCTAGGGCACTTCCACTTATGGTCCTATAGCTTAGGGAAATTAAAATCAAAAAGACACAGCCACCCCAAAGTTTGGGACGGCTCTGTTTACAAGAACCTCGTTTACGGAACAAGTTCAATATCGCAGAAAGTGAATAATGGATAAAGAAGTTGTGGTACTTACGTACAATGCAATATCACTCAGCAATGAAATCTATGTCATCAGGCCCGTAGCAGCATAATGAGTGGATTCAGGTATGATGATTCTAACTGAAATAAGTCACACAGAAAAAGAAACATCATAAGATATCACTAATACACGGAATGTAAACTTGGCTACACAGGAACTGGATTACAAAACAGAACAGGGTCTCAAATTTAGAAAACCAACTTATGCTTGCTTAAGGGGAAAGGTGAGTTGGGGTGCTGCATCAAACCAGAGATTGAAATGAGCACAGATAAAGCTCCTTAAGCCAAATATGGAATAGACAAGAACTACTCCTTGCTCAACGAAATGGACTCAACACCCCATATTAAACGCCTAAGAATATACCTGACTAGTAAGAATCTACCTGACTAGTAAGAATCTTAAAACCTATGGATTTATATGTCTCCAAAAGAGAATCAAGCGTGTGTACAGCGGCATAAACGCAGCAGTGATAGGATTGGTGAGGTTTGGTGAGCAAATGCAGACCCTTTGAAGTCATATTGCATGGTATCCATTCCATGGGTCTCAACTCTCCAGGTTTAAGGGATTCTTCCTTCAGCTAAAACATGCATGTGGAACCTAGAGTATGATCCACCATGTGATCGGAAAACGTGTTCAAATGTGTCTCAGTTTTCGTCCCCTGGTACTCGGGTGCAACATTCCACACGCTTTACTAACACTCTCCCGACTTGGAGAGTCAGTGCCTTTAACCTCCTGTTTGGCCCATTTGCAATTTCTGAGGAAGGTGAACAGGAATAGGGAGAACCAATGAGAGACTAGGTGGAGGTGTCTGGACGGGCAAATTTAACTCTCATTTCCCACCAGGAAGAAGAATTAACCAAAGGCTCAGCGTGCCGTGCCGGAACCAGATTAGGGCCTGAAGCAATCCTGCGGTGTTGCGGCCAGCTCACAAGAAAGCGAGTTGAAGAAAGGAGCTCAGGGGCACTGTAATTCACAAACCTGCAGAGTTATAAATGACAGCTATCGTCCAAAAATATACTGAAGTAAGGCTGCCAAGAGGACTTGAAAGCGGGGCAGAATTGCAGGAAACCGATTTCAGGAGGTAGACTGGAATTGCATTTAAAGCATAGGAAAAGAGGCAGAAGGTCCACAATGATGCACTTGGACAAAAAGGGCGTATGCGTTTTTACCTGAATATATTCAGGAAAAAACGCATACGCCCTTTTTGGCCAACCAAGCAAGCTTGCAAAGGAAATCTGCACTACAATGAAGTCTCACTGCCCCCCGGTCAAAAGGGCCATCTGAAAAAAGTGTAAAATCCAGAAAGGCAGGACAGGCCATGGAGAACTGGGAGCCTTGTTATGCTGATGGGCGGGATGTAAATTGCCAGCAGCCACTCTGGAGAAGTGTATGGTGTTTCCTGAAACATCCAAAAAACAAAGCAACAGAGCCTAGGGCACTTCCACTTATGGTCCTATAGCTTAGGGAAATTAAAATCAAAAAGACACAGCCACCCCAAAGTTTGGGACGGCTCTGTTTACAAGAACCTCGTTTACCGAACAAGTTCAATATCACAGAAAGCGAAAAATGGATAAAGAAGTTGTGGTACTTATGTACAATGCAATATCACTCAGCAATGAAATCTATGTCATCAGGCCCGTAGCAGCATAATGAGTGGATTCAGGTACGATGATTCTAAGTGAAATTAGTCACACAGAAAAAGAAACATCATAAGATATCACTAATACACGGAATGTAAACTTGGCTACACAAGAACTGAATTACAAAACAGAACAGGGTGTCAAATGTAGAAAACCAACTTATGCTTGCTTAAGGGGACGGGTGAGTTGGGGTGCTGCATAAAACCAGAGATTGAAATTAGCAGAGATACCGTTCCATAAGCCAAATATGTAATAGACAAGAGCTACTCCTTGCTCAACGAAGTGGACTCAACACCCCATATTAAAAGCCTAAGAATATACCTGACTAGTAAGAATCTACCTGACTAGTAAGAATCTTAAAACCTATGGATTTATATGTCTCCGAAAGAGAATCAGGCGTTTGTACAGTGGCATAAACGCAGCAGTGATAAGATTGCTGAGGTTCGGAGAGCAAATGCAGACCCTTTGAAGTCATATTGCATGGTACCCATTCCATGGGTCTCAACTCTCCCTGTTTAAGGGATTCTTCCTTCAGCTAAAACATGCATGTGGAACCCAGAGTATGATCCACCGTGTGATCGGAAAACGTGTTCAAATGTGTCTCAATTTTCGTTTCCTGGTACTCGGGTGCAACATTCCAGACGCTTTACTAACACTCTCCCCACTTGGAGAGTCAGTGCCTTTAACCTCCTGTTTGGCCCAGTTTGCAATTTCTGTGGAAAATGAACAGGAATAGGGACAACCAATGAGAGACTAGGTGGAGGTGTCCAGACGGGCAAATTTAACTCTCATTTCCAACCAGGAAGAGGAATTAACCAAAGGCTCAGCGTGCCATGCCGGAACCACACTAGGACCAGAAGCAATCCTGCGGTGTTGCGGCCAGCTCACAAGAAAGCGAGTTGAAGAAAGGAGCTCAGGGGCACTGTAATTCACAAACCTGCAGAGTTATAAAGGACAGCTATCTTCCAAAAATATATTGAAGTAAGGCTGCCAAGAGGAGTTGAAAGGGGGGCAGAATTGCAGGAAACCGATTTCAGGAGGTAGACTGGAATTGCATGTAAAGCATAGGAAAAGAGGCAGAACGTCCACAATGATGCACTTGGCCAAAAAGGGCGTATGCGTTTTTTCCTGAATATATTCAGGAAAAAACGCATACGCCCTTTTTGGCCAACCAAGCAAGCTTGCAAAGGAAATCTGCACTACAATGAAGTCTCACTGCCCCCCGGTCAAAAGGGCCATCTGAAAAAAGTGTAAAATCCAGAAAGGCAGGACAGGCCATGGAGAACTGGGAGCCTAGTTATGCTGATGGGCGGGATGTAAATTGCCAGCAGCCACTCTGGAGAAGTGTATGGTGTTTCCTGAAACATCGAAAAAACAAAGCAACAGAGCCTAGGGCACTTCCACTTATTGTCCTATAGCTTAGGGAAATTAAAATCAAAAAGACACAGCCACCCCAAAGTTTGGGACGGCTCTGTTTACAAGAACTTCGTTTACGGTAGAAGTTCAATATCACAGAAAGCGAAAAATGGATAAAGAAATTGTGGTACTTACGTACAATGCAATATCACTCAGCAATGAAATCTATGTCATCAGGCCCGTAGCAGCATAATGAGTGGATTCAGGTACGATGATTCTAAGTGAAATTAGTCACACAGAAAAAGAAACATCATAAGATATCACTAATACACGGAATGTAAACTTGGCTACACAAGAACTGAATTACAAAACAGAACAGGGTGTCAAATGTAGAAAACCAACTTATGCTTGCTTAAGGGGACGGGTGAGTTGGGGTGCTGCATAAAACCAGAGATTGAAATTAGCAGAGATACCGTTCCATAAGCCAAATATGTAATAGACAAGAGCTACTCCTTGCTCAACGAAGTGGACTCAACACCCCATATTAAAAGCCTAAGAATATACCTGACTAGTAAGAATCTACCTGACTAGTAAGAATCTTAAAACCTATGGATTTATATGTCTCCGAAAGAGAATCAGGCGTTTGTACAGTGGCATAAACGCAGCAGTGATAGGATTGCTGAGGTTCGGAGAGCAAATGCAGACCCTTTGAAGTCATATTGCATGGTACCCATTCCATGGGTCTCAACTCTCCCTGTTTAAGGGATTCTTCCTTCAGCTAAAACATGCATGTGGAACCCAGAGTATGATCCACCGTGTGATCGGAAAACGTGTTCAAATGTGTCTCAATTTTCGTTTCCTGGTACTCGGGTGCAACATTCCAGACGCTTTACTAACACTCTCCCCACTTGGAGAGTCAGTGCCTTTAACCTCCTGTTTGGCCCAGTTTGCAATTTCTGTGGAAAATGAACAGGAATAGGGACAACCAATGAGAGACTAGGTGGAGGTGTCCAGACGGGCAAATTAAACTCTCATTTCCAACCAGGAAGAGGAATTAACCAAAGGCTCAGCGTGCCATGCCGGAACCACACTAGGACCAGAAGCAATCCTGCGGTGTTGCGGCCAGCTCACAAGAAAGCGAGTTGAAGAAAGGAGCTCAGGGGCACTGTAATTCACAAACCTGCAGAGTTATAAAGGACAGCTATCTTCCAAAAATATATTGAAGTAAGGCTGCCAAGAGGAGTTGAAAGGGGGGCAGAATTGCAGGAAACCGATTTCAGGAGGTAGACTGGAATTGCATGTAAAGCATAGGAAAAGAGGCAGAACGTCCACAATGATGCACTTGGCCAAAAAGGGCGTATGCGTTTTTTCCTGAATATATTCAGGAAAAAACGCATACGCCCTTTTTGGCCAACCAAGCAAGCTTGCAAAGGAAATCTGCACTACAATGAAGTCTCACTGCCCCCCGGTCAAAAGGGCCATCTGAAAAAAGTGTAAAATCCAGAAAGGCAGGACAGGCCATGGAGAACTGGGAGCCTAGTTATGCTGATGGGCGGGATGTAAATTGCCAGCAGCCACTCTGGAGAAGTGTATGGTGTTTCCTGAAACATCCAAAAAACAAAGCAACAGAGCCTAGGGCACTTCCACTTATTGTCCTATAGCTTAGGGAAATTAAAATCAAAAAGACACAGCCACCCCAAAGTTTGGGACGGCTCTGTTTACAAGAACCTCGTTTACGGTAGAAGTTCAATATCACAGAAAGCGAAAAATGGATAAAGAAATTGTGGTACTTACGTACAATGCAATATCACTCAGCAATGAAATCTATGTCAACAGGCCCGTAGCAGCATAATGAGTGGATTCAGGTACGATGATTCTAAGTGAAATTAGTCACACAGAAAAAGAAACATCATAAGATATCACTAATACACGGAATGTAAACTTGGCTACACAAGAACTGAATTACAAAACAGAACAGGGTGTCAAATGTAGAAAACCAACTTATGCTTGCTTAAGGGGACGGGTGAGTTGGGGTGCTGCATAAAACCAGAGATTGAAATTAGCACAGATACCGTTCCATAAGCCAAATATGTAATAGACAAGAGCTACTCCTTGCTCAATGAAGTGGACTCAACACTCCATATTAAACGCCTAAGGATCTACCTGACTAGTAAGAATCTTAAAACCTATGGATTTATATGTCTCCGAAAGAGAATCAAGCGTGTGTACAGCGGCATAAACGCAGCAGTGATAGGATTGCTGAGGTTCGGTGAGCAAATGCAGACCCTTTGAAGTCATATTGCATGGTACCCATTCCATGGGTCTCAACTCTCCAGGTTTAATGGATTCTTCCTTCAGCTAAAACATGCATGTGGAACCCAGAGTATGATCCACCGTGTGATCGGGAAACGTGTTCAAATGTGTCTCAGTTTTCGTCCCCTGGTACTCGGGTGCAACATTCCAGACGCTTTACTAACACTCTCCCCACTTCGAGAGTCAGTGCCTTTAACCTCCTGTTTGGCCCAGTTTGCAATTTCTGTGGAAAATGAACAGGAATAGGGAGAACCAATGAGAGACTAGGTGGAGGTGTCCGGACGGGCAAATTTAACTCTCATTTCCCACCAGGAAGAGGAATTAACCAAAGGCTCAGCATGCCGTGCCGGAACCAAACTAGGGCCTGAAGCAATCCTGCGGTGTTGCGGCCAGCTCACAAGAAAGCGAGTTGAAGAAAGGAGCTCAGGGGCACTGTAATTCACAAACATGCAGAGTTATAAAGGACAGCTATCTTCCAAAAATATATTGAAGTAAGGCTGCCAAGAGGAGTTGAAAGCGGGGCAGAATTGCAGGAAACCATTTTCAGGAGGTAGACTGGAATTGCATGTAAAGCATAGGAAAAGAGGCAGAACGTCCACAATGATACACTTGGCCAAAAAGGGCGTATGCGTTTTTTCCTGAATATATTCAGGGAAAAACGCATACGCCCTTTTTGGCCAACCAAGCAAGCTTGCAAAGGAAATCTGCACTACAATGAAGTCTCACTGCCCCCCGGTCAAAAGGGCCATCTGAAAAAAGTGTAAAATCCAGAAAGGCAGGACAGGCCATGGAGAACTGGGAGCCTAGTTATGCTGATGGGCGGGATGTAAATTGCCAGCAGCCACTCTGGAGAAGTGTATGGTGTTTCCTGAAACATCCAAAAAACAAAGCAACAGAGCCTAGGGCACTTCCACTTATGGTCCTATAGCTTAGGGAAATTAAAATCAAAAAGACACAGCCACCCCAAAGTTTGGGACGGCTCTGTTTACAAGAACCTCGTTTACGGTACAAGTTCAATATCACAGAGAGCGAAAAATGGATAAAGAAATTGTGGTACTTACGTACAATGCAATATCACTCAGCAATGAAATCTATGTCATCAGGCCCGTAGCAGCATAATGAGTGGATTCAGGTACGATGATTCTAAGTGAAATTAGTCACACAGAAAAAGAAACATCATAAGATATCACTAATACACGGAATGTAAACTTGGCTACACAAGAACTGAATTACAAAACAGAACAGGGTGTCAAATGTAGAAAACCAACTTATGCTTGCTTAAGGGGACGGGTGAGTTGGGGTGCTGCATAAAACCAGAGATTGAAATGAGCACAGATACCGTTCCATAAGCCAAATATGTAATAGACAAGAGCTACTCCTTGCTCAACGAAGTGGACTCAACACCTCGTATTAAACGCCTAAGAATATATCTGACTAGTAAGAATCTTAAAACCTATGGATTTATATGTCTCCGAAAGAGAATCAAGCGTGTGTACAGCGGCATAAACGCAGCAGTGATAGGATTGCTGAGGTTCGGTGAGCAAATGCAGACCCTTTGAAATCATATTGCATGGTACCCATTCCATGGGTCTCAACTCTCCCTGTTTAAGGGATTCTTCCTTCAGCTAAAACATGCATGTGGAACCCAGAGTATGATCCACCGTGTGATCGGAAAATGTGTTCAAATGTGTCTCAGTTTTCGTTCCCTGGTACTCGGGTGCAACATTCCAGACGCTTTACTAACACTCTCCCCACTTGGAGAGTCAGTGCCTTTAACCTCCTGTTTGGCCCAGTTTGCAATTTCTGTGGAAGATGAACAGGAATAGGGAGAACCAATGAGAGACTAGGTGGAGGTGTCCAGACGGGCCAATTTAACTCTCATTTCCCACCAGGAAGAGTAATTAACCAAAGGCTCAGCGTGCCATGCCGGAACCACACTAGGACCAGAAGCAATCCTGCGGTGTTGCGGCCAGCTCACAAGAAAGCGAGTTGAAGAAAGGAGCTCAGGGGCACTGTAATTCACAAACCTGCAGAGTTATAAAGGACAGCTATCTTCCAAAAATATATTGAAGTAAGGCTGCCAAGAGGAGTTGAAAGGGGGGCAGAATTGCAGGAAACCGATTTCAGGAGGTAGACTGGAATTGCATGTAAAGCATAGGAAAAGAGGCAGAACGTCCACAATGATGCACTTGGCCAAAAAGGGCGTATGCGTTTTTTCCTGAATATATTCAGGAAAAAACGCATACGCCCTTTTTGGCCAACCAAGCAAGCTTGCAAAGGAAATCTGCACTACAATGAAGTCTCACTGCCCCCCGGTCAAAAGGGCCATCTGAAAAAAGTGTAAAATCCAGAAAGGCAGGACAGGCCATGGAGAACTGGGAGCCTAGTTATGCTGATGGGCGGGATGTAAATTGCCAGCAGCCACTCTGGAGAAGTGTATGGTGTTTCCTGAAACATCCAAAAAACAAAGCAACAGAGCCTAGGGCACTTCCACTTATGGTCCTATAGCTTAGGGAAATTAAAATCAAAAAGACACAGCCACCCCAAAGTTTGGGACGGCTCTGTTTACAAGAACCTCGTTTACGGTACAAGTTCAATATCACAGAAAGCGAAAAATGGATAAAGAAGTTGTGGTACTTACGTACAATGCAATATCACTCAGCAATGAAATCTATGTCAACAGGCCCGTAGCAGCATAATGAGTGGATTCAGGTACGATGAATCTAAGTGAAATTAGTCACACAGAAAAAGAAATATCATAAGATATCACTAATACACGGAATGTAAACTTGGCTACACAAGAACTGAATTACAAAACAGAACAGGGTGTCAAATGTAGAAAACCAACTTATGCTTGCTTAAGGGGACGGGTGAGTTGGGGTGCTGCATAAAACCAGAGATTGAAATGAGCACAGATACCGTTCCATAAGCCAAATATGTAATAGACAAGAGCTACTCCTTGCTCAACGAAGTGGACTCAACACCCCATATTAAACGCCTAAGAATATATGTGACTAGTAAGAATCTTAAAACCTATGGATTTATATGTCTCCGAAAGAGAATCAAGCGTGTGTACAGCGGCATAAACGCAGCAGTGATAGGATTGCTGAGGTTCGGTGAGCAAATGCAGACCCTTTGAAATCATATTGCATGGTACCCATTCCATGGGTCTCAACTCTCCCTGTTTAAGGGATTCTTCCTTCAGCTAAAACATGCATGTGGAACCCAGAGTATGATCCACCGTGTGATCGGAAAACGTGTTCAAATGTGTCTCAATTTTCGTTTCCTGGTACTCGGGTGCAACATTCCAGACGCTTTACTAACACTCTCCCCACTTGGAGAGTCAGTGCCTTTAACCTCCTGTTTGGCCCAGTTTGCAATTTCTGTGTAAAATGAACAGGAATAGGGAGAACCAATGAGAGACTAGGTGGAGGTGTCCAGACGGGCAAATTTAACTCTCATTTCCCACCAGGAAGAGGAATTAACCAAAGGCTCAGTGTGCCATGCCGGAACCACACTAGGACCAGAAGCAATCCTGCGGTGTTGCGGCCAGCTCACAGGAAAGCGAGTTGAAGAAAGGAGCTCAGGGGCACTGTAATTCACAAACCTGCAGAGTTATAAATGACAGCTATCGTCCAAAATATATTGAAGTAAGGCTGCCAAGAGGAGTTGAAAGGGGGGCAGAATTGCAGGAAACCGATTTCAGGAGGTAGACTGGAATTGCATGTAAAGCATAGGAAAAGAGGCAGAACGTCCACAATGATGCACTTGGCCAAAAAGGGCGTATGCGTTTTTTCCTGAATATATTCAGGAAAAAACGCATACGCCCTTTTTGGTCAAACAAGCAAGCTTGCAAAGGAAATCTGCACTACAATGAAGTCTCACTGCCCCCCGGTCAAAAGGGCCATCTGAAAAAAGTGTAAAATCCAGAAAGGCAGGACAGGCCATGGAGAACTGGGAGCCTTTTTATGCTGATGGGCGGGATGTAAATTGCCAGCAGCCACTCTGGAGAAGTGTATGGTGTTTCCTGAAACATCCAAAAAACAAAGCAACAGAGCCTAGGGCACTTCCACTTATGGTCCTATAGCTTAGGGAAATTAAAATCAAAAAGACACAGCCACCCCAAAGTTTGGGACGGCTCTGTTTACAAGAACCTCGTTTACGGTACAAGTTCAATATCACAGAAAGCGAAAAATGGATAAAGAAATTGTGGTACTTACGTTCAATGCAATATCACTCAGCAATGAAATCTATGTCATCAGGCCCGTAGCAGCATAATGAGTGGATTCAGGTACGATGATTCTAAGTGAAATTAGTCACACAGAAAATGAAACATCATAAGATATCACTAATACATGGAATGTAAACTTGGCTACACAAGAACTGAATTACAAAACAGAACAGGGTGTCAAATGTAGAAAACCAACTTATGCTTGCTTAAGGGGACGGGTGAGTTGGGGTGCTGCATCAAACCAGAGATTGAAATGAGCACAGATACCGTTCCATAAGCCAAATATGTAATAGACAAGAGCTACTCCTTGCTCAACGAAGTGGACTCAACACCCCATATTAAACGCCTAAGAATATACCTGACTTGTAAGAATCTACCTGACTAGTAAGAATCTTAAAACCTATGGATTTATATGTCTCCGAAAGAGAATCAAGCGTGTGTACAGTGGCATAAACGCAGCAGTGATAGGATTGGTGAGGTTCGGTGAGCAAATGCAGACCCTTTGAAGTCATATTGCATGGTACCCATTCCATGGGTCTCAACTCTCCATGTTTAAGGGATTCTTCCTTCAGCTAAAACATGCATGTGGAACCCAGAGTATGATCCACCATGTGGTCGGAAAACGTGTTCAAATGTGTCTCAGTTTTGGTCCCCTGGTACTCGGGTGCAACATTCCAGACGCTTTACTAACACTCTCCCCACTTGGAGAGTCAGTGCCTTTAACCTCCTGTTTGGCCCAGTTAGCAATTTCTGCGGAAGATGAACAGGAATAGGGAGAACCAATGAGAGATTAGGTGGAGGTGTCCGGACGGGCCAATTTAACTCTCATTTCCCACCAGGAAGAGGAATTAACCAAAGGCTCAGCATGCCGTGCCGGAACCAAACTAGGGCCTGAAGCAATCCTGCGGTGTTGCGGCCAGCTCACAAGAAAGCGAGTTGAAGAAAGGAGCTCAGGGGCACTGTAATTCACAAACCTGCAGAGTTATAAATGACAGCTATCTTCCAAAAATATATTGAATTAGGATGCCAAGAGGAGTTGAAAGCAGGGCAGAATTGCAGGAAACCGATTTCAGGAGGTAGACTGGAATTGCATGTAAAGCATAGGAAAAGAGGCAGAACGTCTACAATGATGCACTTGGCCAAAAAGGGCGTATGCGTTTTTTCCTGAATATATTCAAGAAAAAACGCATACGCCCTTTTTGGCCAACCAAGCAAGCTTGCAAAGGAAATCTGCACTACAATGAAGTCTCACTGCCCCCCGGTCAAAAGGGCCATCTGAAAAAAGTGTAAAATCCAGAAAGGCAGGACAGGCCATGGAGAACTGGGAGCCTTGTTATGCTGATGGGCGGGATGTAAATTGGCAGCAGCCACTCTGGAGAAGTGTATGGTGTTTCCTGAAACATCCAAAAAACAAAGCAACAGAGCCTAGGGCACTTCCACTTATGGTCCTATGGCTTAGGGAAATTAAAATCAAAAAGACACAGCCACCCCAAAGTTTGGGACGGCTCTGTTTACAAGAACCTCGTTTACTGAACAAGTTCAATATCACAGAAAGCGAAAAATGGAAAAAGAAGTTGTGGTACTTATGTACAATGCAATATCACTCAGCAATGAAATCTATGTCATCAGGCCCGTAGCAGCATAATGAGTGGATTCAGGTACGATGATTCTAAGTGAAATTAGTCACACAGAAAAAGAAACATCATAAGATATCACTAATACACGGAATGTAAACTTGGCTACACAAGAACTGAATTACAAAACAGAACAGGGTGTCAAATGTAGAAAACCAACTTATGCTTGCTTAAGGGGACGGGTGAGTTGGGGTGCTGCATCAAACCAGAGATTGAAATTAGCACAGATACCGTTCCATAAGCCAAATATGTAATAGACAAGAGCTACTCCTTGCTCAACGAAGTGGACTCAACACCGCATATTAAACGCCTAAGAATATACCTGACTAGTAAGAATCTACCTGACTAGTAAGAATCTTAAAACCTATGGATTTATATGTCTCCGAAAGAGAATCAAGCGTGTGTACAGTGGCATAAACGCAGCAGTGATAGGATTGCTGAGGTTCGGTGAGCAAATGCAGACCCTTTGAAGTCATATTGCATGGTACCCATTCCATGGGTCTCAACTCTCCCTGTTTAAGGGATTCTTCCTTCAGCTAAAACATGCATGTGGAACCCAGAGTATGATCCACCGTGTGATCGGAAAACGTGTTCAAATGTGTCTCAATTTTCGTTTCCTGGTACTCGGGTGCAACATTCCAGACGCTTTACTAACACTCTCCCCACTTGGAGAGTCAGTGCCTTTAACCTCCTGTTTGGCCCAGTTTGCAATTTCTGTGGAAAATGAACAGGAATAGGGAGAACCAATGAGAGACTAGGTGGAGGTGTCCAGACGGGCAAATTTAACTCTCATTTCCAACCAGGAAGAGGAATTAACCAAAGGCTCAGCGTGCCATGCCGGAACCACACTAGGACCAGAAGCAATCCTGCGGTGTTGCGGCCAGCTCACAAGAAAGCGAGTTGAAGAAAGGAGCTCAGGGGCACTGTAATTCACAAACCTGCAGAGTTATAAAGGACAGCTATCTTCCAAAAATATATTGAAGTAAGGCTGCCAAGAGGAGTTGAAAGGGGGGCAGAATTGCAGGAAACCGATTTCAGGAGGTAGACTGGAATTGCATGTAAAGCATAGGAAAAGAGGCAGAACGTCCACAATGATGCACTTGGCCAAAAAGGGCGTATGCGTTTTTTCCTGAATATATTCAGGAAAAAACGCATACGCCCTTTTTGGCCAACCAAGCAAGCTTGCAAAGGAAATCTGCACTACAATGAAGTCTCACTGCATCCCGGTCAAAAGGGCCATCTGAAAAAAGTGTAAAATCCAGAAAGGCAGGACAGGCCATTGAGAACTGGGAGCCTTGTTATGCTGATGGGCGGGATGTAAATTGCCAGCAGCCACTCTGGAGAAGTGTATGGTGTTTCCTGAAACATCCAAAAAACAAAGCAACAGAGCCTAGGGCACTTCCACTTATGGTCCTATAGCTTAGGGAAATTAAAATCAAAAAGACACAGCCACCCCAAAGTTTGGGACGGCTCTGTTTACAAGAACCTCGTTTATGGTACAAGTTGAATATCACAGAGAGCGAAAAATGGATAAAGAAATTGTGGTACTTACGTACAATGCAATATCACTCAGCAATGAAATCTATGTCATCAGGCCCATAGCAGCATAATGAGTGGATTCAGGTACGATGATTCTAAGTGAAATTAGTCACACAGAAAATGAAACATCATAAGATATCATTAATACATGGAATGTAAACTTGGCTACACAAGAACTGAATTACAAAACAGAACAGGGTGTCAAATGTAGAAAACCAACTTATGCTTGCTTAAGGGGACGGGTGAGTTGGGGTGCTGCATAAAACCAGAGATTGAAATGAGCACAGATACCGTTCCATAAGCCAAATATGTAATAGACAAGAGCTACTCCTTGCTCAATGAAGTGGACTCAACACTCCATATTAAACGCCTAAGAATCTACCTGACTAGTAAGAATCTTAAAACCTATGGATTTATATGTCTCCGAAAGAGAATCAAGCGTGTGTACAGTGGCATAAACGCAGCAGTGATAGGATTGCTGAGGTTCGGTGAGCAAATGCAGACCCTTTGAAGTCATATTGCATGGTACCCATTCCATGGGTCTCAACTCTCCAGGTTTAATGGATTCTTCCTTCAGCTAAAACATGCATGTGGAACCCAGAGTATGATACACTGTGTGATCGGGAAACGTGTTCAAATGTGTCTCAGTTTTCGTCCCCTGGTACTCGGTTGCAACATTCCAGACGCTTTACTAACACTCTCCCCACTTGGAGAGTCAGTGCCTTTAACCTCCTGTTTGGCCCAGTTTGCAATTTCTGTGGAAAATGAACAGGAATTGGGAGAACCAATGAGAGACTAGGTGGAGGTGTCCGGACGGGCAAATTTAACTCTCATTTCCCACCAGGAAGAGGAATTAACCAAAGGCTCTGCATGCCGTGCCGGAACCAAACTAGGGCCTGAAGCAATCCTGCGGTGTTGCGGCCAGCTCACAAGAAAGCGATTTGAAGAAAGGAGCTCAGGGGCACTGTAATTCACAAACCTGCAGAGTTATAAATGACAGCTATCTTCCAAAAATATATTGAAGTAAGGTTGCCAAGAGGAGTTGAAAGGGGGGCAGAATTGCAGGAAACCGATTTCAGGAGGTAGACTGGAATTGCATGTAAAGCATAGGAAAAGAGGCAGAACGTCCACAATGATGCACTTGGCCAAAAAGGGCGTATGTGTTTTTTCCTGAATATATTCAGGAAAAAACGCATACACACTTTTTGGCCAACCAAGCAAGCTTGCAAAGGAAATCTGCACTACAATGAAGTCTCACTGCCCCCAGTCAAAAGGGCCATCTGAAAAAAGTGTAAAATCCAGAAAGGCAGGACAGGCCATGGAGAACTGGGAGCCTTGTTATGCTGATGGGCGGGATGTAAATTGCCAGCAGCCACTCTGGAGAAGTGTATGG
The DNA here is from genome assembly GCF_964270905.1 of Leucopleurus acutus. Taxonomy (NCBI): domain Eukaryota; kingdom Metazoa; phylum Chordata; class Mammalia; order Artiodactyla; family Delphinidae; genus Leucopleurus; species Leucopleurus acutus. The sequence goes on along the minus strand of NW_028138680.1, from coordinate 21,754 downwards.
TGTTTCCTGAAACATCCAAAAAACAAAGCAATAGAGCCTAGGGCACTTCCACTTATGATCCTATAGCTTAGGGAAATTAAAATCAAAAAGACACAGCCACCCCAAAGTATGGGACGGCTCTGTTTACAAGAACCTCGTTTACCGAACAAGTTCAATATCACAGAAAGCGAAAAATGGATAAAGAAGTTGTGGTACTTATGTACAAGGCAATATCACTCAGCAATGAAATCTATGTCATCAGGCCCGTAGCAGCATAATGAGTGGATTCAGGTACGATGATTCTAATTGAAATTAGTCACACAGAAAAAGAAACATCATAAGATATCACTAATACACGGAATGTAAACTTGGCTACACAAGAACTGAATTACAAAACAGAACAGGGTGTCAAATGTAGAAAACCAACTTATGCTTGCTTAAGGGGACGGGTGAGTTGGGGTGCTGCATAAAACCAGAGATTGAAATTAGCACAGATACCGTTCCATAAGCCAAATATGTAATAGACAAGAGCTACTCCTTGCTCAACGAAGTGGACTCAACACCCCATATTAAACGCCTAAGAATATACCTGACTAGTAAGAATCTACCTGACTAGTAAGAATCTTAAAACCTATGGATTTATATGTCTCCGAAAGAGAATCAAGCATGTGTACAGCGGCATAAACGCAGCAGTGATAGGATTGGTGAGGTTCAGTGAGCAAATGCAGACCCTTTGAAGTCATATTGCATGGTACCCATTCCATGGGTCTCAACTCTCCCTGTTTAAGGGATTCTTCCTTCATGTAAAACATGCATGTGGAACCCAGATTATGATCCACCGTGTGATCGGAAAACGTGTTCAAATGTGTCTCAGTTTTCGTCCCCTGGTACTCGGGTGCAACATTCCAGACGCTTTACTAACACTCTCCCCACTTGGAGAGTCAGTGCCTTTAACCTCCTGTTTGGCCCAGTTTGCAATTTCTGTGGAAAATGAACAGGAATAGGGAGAACCAATGAGAGACTAGGTGGAGGTGTCCGGACGGGCAAATTTAACTCTCATTTCCCACCAGGAAGAGGAATTAACCAAAGGCTCCGCGTGCCATGCTGGAACTAAATTAGGGCCTGAGGAGATCCTGCGGTGTTGCGGCCAGCTCACAAGAAAGCGAGTTGAAGAAAGGAGCTCAGGGGCACTGTAATTCAGAAACCTTCGGAGTTATAAATGACAGCTATCATCCAAAATTATGCTGAAGTAAGGCTGCGAAGAGGACTTGAATGCAGGGCAGAATTGCTGGAAATTGATTTCAAAACGTACACAGGAGTAGCTCTTAAAGCATAGGAAAAGAGACAGAACTTGGAAAATAATGCACTTGGCAAAAAAGGGCATATGTGTTTTATCCAGAGCTCTCATAACTGAGGGGAGGAGATTCCCAGCAGGCTCCAACTGCCACCTGAGGGCTCACATTGCCAAGGCAACGTTAGCATGCCAGGCAGGAGTTACCTCACAGCAGAGGTCCCACCTCACAGAAGGGTGAGAAACCCAGCCAACATCAGACTCTCACCAGAGGGCCCACATCACCAAGGGGATGGGAACCAGGCAGGAGTGTCTTCACATCAGTGGGGCCACATCATCGAAAGCTGAGGTACTCAGCACATGTGTCCTCAAACCAGAGGACCCACATCACCAAGGACCTCGGAGTGAGGCAGGCAGGAGTAGCCTCACAACACTGGGCACATAGAATAAAAAAGTGAGGAATCCAGCAGTTGGAACCTCCCAGCAGGCGGCCCAGAGCACCGAGGCTATGGGATCCAGGCCACAGTGAACTCACAGAAGAGGGCCCATGTCATGAAACTGAGCAACCCAGCCATTGGGACCTCAGAGCAGGAGGCCCACATCCCCATGGGGATGGAATTCTGGTAGGAGTGTCCTCGCACCACTGAGAACGTATCAGAAAATTTTGGGCGACCAGCAGTTAGGGCCTGGCGCCAGAGGACCCTCATCACCAAGGGAAGGAGGCTCCCAGCAGGCTCCAACTGCCACCAGAGGGCTGACGTCGCCAAGGCGATGTGTGCCAACCAGGCACGAATGACCTCACAGCAGAGGGTCCACCTCAGAGAAGTGTGACGAACCCAGTCAGGATCAGACTCGCACCAGAGGGCCCACATCACCAAATGGATTGGAACCAGGCAGGAGTGTCCTCACATGAGTAGGGCCACATCATCTAAAGGTGAGGAACCCAGAACATGTGGCTTCAAACCATAGGACACCCATCACCAAGGGGCTGGGAGTGAGGCAGGCAGGAGGAGCCTCATAACAGAGGGCCCAAAAATAAGAAAGGTGAGGAATCCAGCAGTTGGAACCTCCCAGCAGGCGGCCCAGAGCACAGAGGCTAGAGGAACCAGGCCAGAGTGAACTAACACCAGACAGCCCACATCATGAAACTGTGAGCAACCCAGACATTGGGACCTCAGAGCAGAAGGCCCACATCCCCATGGTGATGGGAACATGACAGGAGTGTCCTGGCATCACTGGGCTCACATCAGAAAACGTGGGGTGCTCAGAAGTTAGGGCCTGACGCTAGAGGGCACTCATCACCGAGAGGAGGAGGCTCCCAGCAGGCTCCAGCTGCCACCAGAGGGCCAACGTCGCCAAGGCGATGTGTGCCAGCCTGGCAGGAGTGACCTCACAGCAGAGGGCCCACCTCACAGAAGGGTGAGGAACACAGCCAGGATCAGACTCTCACCAGAGGGCCCACATCACCAAGGGGATGGGAACCAGGCAGGAGTGTCCCCACACCAGTGGGACAACATCATCGAAAGGTGAGGATCCCAGCACATGTGTCCTCAAACCAGAGGAACCACATCACCAAGGGGTTTGGAATGAGGCTGGCAGGACTGGCCTCACAACACAGGGTCCATAGAATATAAAAGTTGAGGAATCCAGCAGTTGGAACCTCCCAGCAAGTGGCCCAGAGCACCGAGGCTATGGGATCCAGGCCGCAGTGAACTCACAGCAGAGGGCCCACATCATGAACCTGTGAGCAGCCCAGCTGTTGGGACCTCAGAACAGAAGGCCCACATCCCCATTGGGATGGGAACCTGGCAGGAGTGGCTTTGCACCACTTAGCACATATCAGAAAATGTTAGGAGCCCAGCAGTTAGGGCCTGATGCCAGGGGGCCCTCATAACTGAGGGGAGGAGACTCCCAGCAGGTTCCAACTGCCAACAGAGGGCCCACGTCTACAAGGTGGCATGCACCAGCCAGGCAGTAGTGACCTCACAGCAGAGGGCCTATCTCACAGAAGGGTGAGGAACCGAGGCAGGATGAGACTCTCACCAGAGGGCCCACAACACCAAGGGGATGGGAACCAGTCAGGACTGTCCTCCCACCAGTGGGACCACATCATCGAAAGGTGAGGAACCCAGCACATGTGGCCTCATATCAGAGGACATACATCACAAAGGGGATGGGAGTGAGGCAGGTAGGAGTAGCCTAAAAACAGAGGGCCCAAAGAATAAAAAAAGTGAGGAATCCAGCATTTGGAACCTCCCAGCAGGCGGCCGAGAGCACAGAAGCTATGGGATGCAGGCAGGAGTTAACTAACACCAGAGAGCCCACATCATGAAACTGTGAGCAACCCAGGCATTGGGACCTCAGAGCAGAAAGCCCACATCCCCATGGGGATGGGAACCTGACAGGAGTGTCCTGGCATCACTGGGCTCACATCAGAAAACGTGGGGAGCCCAGCAGTTAGAGCCTGATGCTAGAGGGCCATCATCACCGAGGGCAGGAGGCTCCCAGCAGGTTCCATGTGCCAACAGAGGGCCCACGTCGCCAAGGTGATGTGTGCAAGTCAGGCAGGATTGACCTCACAGCAGAGGGCCTACCTCACAGAAGAGTGAGGAACTCAGCCAGGATAAGACTGTCACCAGAAGGCCCACATCACCAAGGGGATGGGAACCAGGCAGGAGTGTCCTCACACCAGTGGGGCCACATCATTGAAAGTTGCCTAACCCAGCACATGTGGCCTCAAACCAGAAGACCCACATCACGAAGGGGTTGCGAGTGAGGCAGGCAGGAGGAGCATCACAACACAGGACCCATAGAATACAAAAGTTGAGGAATCGAGCAGTTGGAACCTCCCAGCAGGCAGCCAAGACCACAGAGGCTATGGGATCCAGGCCACAGTGAACTAACACCAGAGAGCCCACATCATGAAATTGTGATCAACCCAGCCGTTGGAACCTCAGAGCAGAAGGCCCACATCCCCATGGGGATGGGAACCTAAGAGGAGTGCTTGAGCAACACTGGGCTCACTAAGAAAAGTTGGGGAGCCCAGCAGTTAGGGCCTGACATCAGAGGGCCCTCATCACAGAGCTGAGGAGGCTCCCAGCAGGGTCCAATTGCCACCAGAGGGCTCATGTCAACAAGGCGAGGTGAGCAACCCAGGCAAGAGTTACCTGATAGTAGAGGGCCCACCTCACAGATGGGTGAGGAACCCAGCCAGGATCAGACTCTCACCAGAGGGCCCACATCACAAAGGGGATGGGACCCAGTCAGGATTATCCTCACACCAGTGGGGCCTCATCATCTTAAGGTGAGGAACCCAGCACATGTGTCCTCAAACCAGAGGACCCACATCACCAAGGGCCTTGGAGTGAGGCAGGCAGGAGTAGCCTCACAACACAGGGCACATAATATAAAAAACGTGAGGATTCCAGCATTTAGACCTTCCAGCAGGCGGCCCAGAACACCGAGGCTATGGGATCCAGGCCACAGTGAACTCACAGCAGAGGGCCCACATCACAAAACTGTGAGCAACCCAGGAGTTGAGACCTCAGCGCAGAAGGACCACATCCCCATGGGAATGGGAACCTGGCTGGAGTGTCCTCGCACCACTGGGCGCACATCAGAAAATGTGGGGAGCCCACCATTTAGGGCCTGACGCCAGAGGGCCGTCATCACCGAGAGGAGGAGGCGCCCTGCATGCTCCAACTGCCACCAGAGGGCTCACGTCTCCAAGGTGACGTGTGCCAGCCAGGCAGGAGTGACCTCACAGCAGAGGGCCTACCTCACAGAACGTTGAGGAACCCAGCCAGGATTAGACTCTCGCCAGAGGGCCCACCTCACCAAGGGGATGGGAACCAGGCAGGAGTGTCCTCACACGAGTGGGGTCACATCATCGAAAGGTGAGGAACGCAGCACATGTGGCCTCAAGCCATAGGACAGTCATCACCAAGGGGCTGGCAGTGAGGCAGGCAGGAGGAGCCTCACAACAGAGGGCACATAGAATAAAAAAGTTGAGGAATCCAGCAGTTGGAACCTCCCAGCAGGCGGCTCAGAGCACCGATGATAAGGGATCCTTGCCGGAGTGAACTCACAGCAGAGGGCCCACATCATGGTACTGTGAGCAAGCCAGCCGTTTTGACCTCAGAGCAGAAGGCCCATATCGCCATGGGGATGGGAACCTGGCAAGAGTCTCCTCACTCACTTGGCGCACATCAGAAAATGTGGGGAGCCCAGCAGTTATGGCCTAAGGCAAGAGGGCCCTCATCACCGAGGGGAGGAGGATCCCAGCACACTCCAACTGCCACCAGAGGGCCCACGTCGCCAAGGTGACGTGTGCCAGACAGGCATGACTGACCTCACAGCAGAGGGCCCACCTCACAGAAGGGTGAGGAACCCAGCCAGGATCAGACTCTCACCTGAGGGCCCACATCAGCAAGGGGATGGGAACCAGTCAGGACTGTCTTCCCTCCAGTGGGGTCACATCATCGAAAGGTGCGGAACCCAGCACATGTGGCCTCAAATCAGAGGACACATATCACAAAGGGAATGGGAGTGAGGCAGGCAGGAGTAGCCTAAAAACAGAGGGCCCAAAGAATAAGAAAGGTGAGGAATCCAGCAGTTGGAACCTCCCAGCAGGCGGCCCAGAGCACAGAAGCTATGGGATGCAGGCAGGAGTGAACTAACAGCAGAGAGCCCACATCATGAAACTGTGAGCAACCCAGGCTTTGGGACCTCAGAGCAGAAGGCCCACACCCCAATGGGGATGTGAACCTGGCTGGAGTGTCCTCGCACCACTGGGCGCACATCACAAAATGTAGGGAGCCCAGCAGTTAGGGCCTGATGCCAGAGGGCCCTCATCACCGAGGAGAGGAGGCTCCCAGCAGGCTCCAAGTGCCACCAGAGGGCTCATGTCCACAAGGCGAGGTGAGCAAGCCAGGCAAGAGTGACCTCACATCAGACGGCCCACCTCACAGATGGGTGAGGAACCCAGCCGGGATCAGACTCTCAACAGAGGGCCCACATCACCAAGGGGATGTGAACCAGGCAGGAGTCTCCTAAGACCATTGGTCCCACATCATCGAAAGGTGAGGAACCCAGCACATGTGGCCTCAAACCAGACGACACACATCACGAAGGGGCTGGGAGTGAGGCAGGCAGGAGGATCCTCACAACAGAGGGCCCAAAAAATTAAAAAAGTGAGGAATCCAGCAGTTGGAACCTCCCAGCAGGCAGCCAAGAGCACAGAGGCTATGGGATCCAGGCTTCTGTGAACTAACACCAGAGAGCCCACATCATGAAAATGTGAACAACCCAGCCGTTGGGACCTCAGAGCAGAAGGCCCACATCCCCATGGAGATGGGATCCTAAGAGGAGTGCCAAAGCATCACTGGGCTCCCTAAGAAAAGTTGGTGAGCCCAGCAGTTAGGGCCTGACGCAAGAGGGCCCTCATCACCGGGGGAAGAGATTCCCAGCACGCTCCAACTGCCACCATACGGCTGACTTCACCAAGGCAATGTGTGCCAGCCATGCAGGAGTGACCTATCAGCAGAGGGTCTCCCTCACAGGTGGGTGAGGAACAAAGCCAGGAACAGACTCTCACCAGGGGGTCCACATAACCACGTGGATGAGAACCAAGCAGGAGTGTCCTCACACTAGTGGGGCCACATCATTGAAAGGTGAGGAACCCAGCAAAAGTGGCCACAAACCAGAGGACCCACATCACCAAGGGGTTGAGAGTGAGGTAGGTGTCTGGACGGGCATATTTAACACTCATTTCCCACCAGGAAGAGGAATTAACCAAAGGCTCAGCGTGCCCTGCCAGAAGCAGATTAGGGCCTGAAGCAGTCTTGCGGGTTTGCGGCCAGCTCACAAGAAAGCGAGTTGAAGAAAGGAGCTCAGGGGCCCTGTAATTCACAAACCTGCAGAGTTATAAATGACAGATAACGTCCAAAAATATATTGAAGTAAGGCTGCGAAGAGGACTTGAAAGCGGGGCAGAATTGCAGGAAACCGATTTCAGGAGGTAGACTGGATTTGCATTTAAAGCATAGGAAAAGAGGCAGAACATCGACAATGATGCACTTGGCAACAAAGGGCGTATGAGTTTGTTCCTGAATATATTCAGGAAAAAACACATACGCCCTTTTTGGCAAACCAAGCAAGCTTGCAATGGAAATCCGAACTACTATGAAGTGTCACTTCCCCCCGGTCTAAAGGGCCACTGAGAAAAGTGTAAAATCCAGAAAGGCAAGACAGGCCATGGGGAAAAAGGAGCCTTGTTATGCTTATGGGCGGGATGTACATTGCCAACAGCCACTCTGGAGAAGTGTATGGTGTTTCCTGATACATCTGAAAAACAAAGCAACAGAATCTAGGGCATTTCCACTTATGGTCCTATAGCTTAGGGAAATTAAAATCAAAAAGACACAGCCACCCCAAAATTTACAACGGCTCTGTTTACAGGAGCCTCTTCTACAGTACAAGTTAAATATCCCAGAGAACAAATAATTGATAAAGAAGTTGCGGTACTTATGTACAACAGAATACCACTCAGCAATGAAATCTGTGTCACCAGGCCTGTACCAGCATAATGAGTGGATTGAGGCATGATGATTCTAAGTGAAATAAGTCACACAGAAAAAGAAACATCATAAGGTATCACTAATGCACCGAATGTAAACTTGGCTACACATGAACTGAATTACAAAACAGAACAGGGTCTCAAGTTTAGAAAACCAACTTATGCTTGCTTAAGGGGAAAGGTGAGTTGGGGTGCTGCATAAAACCAGAGTTTGAAATTAGCACAGATACCGTTCCATAAGCCAAATATGTAATAGACAAGACCTACCCGTTGCTCAACGAAATGGACTCAACAATGAGGTATCACCTCACACCTGTTAGAATGGGCATCATCTGAAAATCTACAAACAACAAATGCTGGAAAGGGTGTGGAGAAAAGGAACACTCTTCCACTATTGTTGGGAATATAAATTGATACAGTCACTATGGAGAACAATATGGAGTTTCTTAAGAAACTAATAATAGAATTACCATATGATACAGCAATCCCAGGACTGGACATATACTCAGACAAAACCATAAATCAAAAAGAGACATTCACCGCAATGTTCATTGCATCACTATTTACAATATCGAGGTAATGGAAGCAACCTAAATGCCCACAGACAGACGAATGCATAAAGCTGTGGTACATATATAAAATGGAATATTACTAAGCCATGAAAGGAATGAAATTGGGTCATTTGTAGAGACGTCGATGGATCTAGAGACTGTCCTACAGAGTGAAGTAAGTCAGAAAGAGAAAAACAAATCTTGTATATTCATGCATATATGTGGAACCTAGAAAAACTGTACAGATTAACCATTTTGCAAGGCATAAATAGAGCAACAGATGTAGACAACAATCGTATGGACAACAAGGGGGGAAAGCTCTTGGAGGGGTGGTGGTGGGAGGAGTTGAGAGATTGGGATTGGCATGTAAACATTTATATGTATAAAATAGATAACCAATGAGAACCTGCTGTATAAAAATATAAAATAAAATTCAAAATTAAAAAGAAATAAAATTTAAAAAATAAAACAGAAAAAACAATTATTCCCTTCACATACATGTATTTATATGAATAAATTATTTCCATGCTTATATCTGTAAATACAAAAAAGAGGAATAAAATCTACCTTGAACCAAAAACGAAAAGGAGAAAAAAAAAAACAGAACCCACCAGTTACTCAGAGGAAAACCGTATCAGGGCACTTGCTCCAGTTGTAAACAATTCTGAAGTTGGTCAGTGGTGGGGAATCGTCTCCCATTCAGCCAGCAGCCCCCACACAACAAGCGTCCTCATTGCAAAGCTGGGGCACCGTGCCGAGGCATCTGTGAGTAAACGTGAGCTGAGCCCCAGGCCACTTGCTGCTGAACTGTTCCCACCCTTCCCAGGTAAAACACCTGAATATATACAAGGACTTGAAAGCCTAGAGGAAGGGCCATGGAGCCACACGAGTGACAGCATGCCAGCTGACTTGGTGCCTGCAGGCCAGCCAGGATGGTCCTGGCCCTGGGTGCTCTTCTGGAAGATTTCCATTTCCCTGCCTGAGATACCCGTCCTGTCCCTGCCCCCACTGCTTTTTTCCTTCCTCACCTCTGCCCAGGGAGAAATTCCAGCAGCAGGTATGGGTGACACATCCTCTTCTTTAGCAGGTGGCAGCCTGGCATCTGCTGCAGAAAGTCCAGCAGAGCCCCACTCACACTGGGCCACCCACAAAGCCGTGGCCTCTCACTCCCTCCCACCAGCCCAGCCCCGAGACTGCTGACAGGGCAGAGAAAATGGCGTCAGGCACAGCTGCAGGGGCTTTTGCTGCCTGGAGTGGTATTTATATTGATCTCAACCCAGGCACACCTGGGGAGGGCTGGCCAGCATGGTAAGGCTGCCCAGGTAGCCAATCATCACCCCTCAGGGGCTCACAGTTGCAGAAAATGGAACTTGCTGAACCGGCCAGGTCCAAGGAACAGGTGTGGGCTCCTGAGAGTCAGGATAGACAAGGGGCTGCAGCTTTGGCTTGTTTTCTAATCATTTTATCTGGCCCATGAGTGGGAGACAACTTCAAGAAAACCCTCTCCTAATGAGAGGAACCCAGGAGTCAGGGAGAGGAGGGGTGGGTGGTGGTTGGAGACAGAGGCCTGGTGCCCTGGGTGCAGTGGAAGTCTCTGGAAGACCAGGTGGAGGGAGGCCACACAGAGTGATGCCCAGGGTCACAGACCTGTCGGAGCTGCTGTTTGTTAGTTCAAGTCCTGCTCTGAGGTGCTCTGTGTCAGCTCTGAGCGACAGGTGAGCTGGGGGTGCTCTTCAATGAGGGCTGTGTGCACGGTTCCTGTGTGCCCAGCCCTGCCACGGTACCTGCAAGGGTAGCTCTGTATCCTGGGAGGGGCCTGACCATGAGAGCCCCGTGGGCTGGGTTGGGGGTGGGGTACCTGCCCAGGAGAGCTCCATATCCTGGGATTGGCCTGACCACGAGAGCCCCATGGGCTGCTGGGGACCTGGTAAAGGATGTCAGGACAGTCAGTGAAGCCACCGAGGATATACCTCCAGTTGCTCCTGATTCCTACACCCTGCTGGTCATTCTACCAACCACCAGGACATGGTATTCTGTATTAGTCTTCAATGATGCCTTCTTTTGTATTCCATTAGTCCCAGAGTCACAAGAAATTTTGGCTTGTGAGTGGCAGGACTCAACATACAACTAAAACAATACTTCCGGGCCGTCTTGCCCCAAGGGTTCAAAAATTCCCACACCATCTTTGGGGAAAGCTTAGCTAACGACCGAAAAGTTCTACCTCTGGAAAAGGAAACCCTCCTTCAATATGCAGACGACATTCTGATCGCCAGCCCTACTAAGGAGGCCTCTGAACTACCAAGCCAATAAAGGATAGAAGTTGTCCAAGAAAAAGCTCAAATATCACAGACTGCGGTGACCTGCCTGGGCTTCATTCTCACACAAGGTCAGAGAAGCCCATCCCAGGAAAGGGAAGAAACCATTTGCAGCCTTACCCCTTTCTAAAACTAGAAGACAGCTTAGGGGTTCCTGGGGAGGCCAGGGTTTGCTGCTTCTGGATCCCTAACTACAGTCTACTAGCTGGGCCTCTATATGAAACACTGAAAGGAAAAGATGATGATCCTTTTGAACAGAATCCAGAAGTGGCCTTTCAAGAATGGAAAGAGCAGTCAATTCAGACCTTTGCCCTGGAACTCCCTAATTGAGCTAAACCCTTTGACCTTTCCATTCCCGGTGAAAGGTGAATCGCCATTGGAGAATTAGTGCAAAAACTGGGACCACTTGAAATGGAACAACGCAAGAATGCCATCCAGGTAGGATAAACTACAGTCACCAAGGGGCTTGGCCCACTGCCACATCTGGCCAAGATACTGGCGGTATCTAAAAACCTGGAAATCAGCAGCCCAAAAGGCCACCTCCCTCCTAAGGGAAAAGGACCCCACGTGGTGATCCTAATCACCAACCATGCCCTGAAGTTGCAGGGTTCGCTCCGTGGGCACACCGACCTCGAGTGAGGAGGCCCTCCAACTCCAACATCCAGAGAGATAACCGGAGGCAACAGGGCACCATGACGACTCATGTGAACATCACTTGACCTGGAGTTTCTCTCATAAAACAACAATAGTGTGTCCCGAAGGAGTAGACTACTGCTTGCAGGACTTCCTGCACCCGGAGGGGAGCTAATAATCTTGGCAGGGGAACCGTATATCACACTGTCACCATAGAAAAGCCTACAGACACCGTGATGATGGTGGCCAATAAGACCGGCTGGACTCCTGTTTACTTCAAAAGGCTGTTGACTCAGTGGCCATCATGGTCCTTGATCACCACTGACCCTGGACTGTCTGGGAGTTGAGCGGGCAGGGCTCTGACACCTGGTGCTGATTTTATGTTAATTCAGGGGCCTAACTGAAGAAAGAGCAGACTACTGGTCAGAGCATCTAGGCTGGCAGAAACGGTCAGCCTAAGGTGGCCGAACAAATGTGGGGCGGGGTGAAACCGGCCCCCACAGCGTCTCTGCACATCTCTTTCCTGGACCCTTAAAGGTCATTAGAATCTATAACACTTCCAATGCTGGTGCTCAGGCGGACGAGCAGGGAGGCAGGGGTCCTGGGGCCAATCAACGTCACCTGGAGGCTGCTGGGGAGAAGTTCTGACCCTCGTCCCCTGGTATGAGGGCTCCCAACTCAGCACTCAGCAGTTACAGAAGAAGGGTCTGCACCCTCAGCACTCCAAGAATGAGGAACGGGACAAAAGGCAGAGGAGGGGTTTGTCCCCAGCAAAGCCCATTAAAAATCCCTGGGAGATAAAAATAGAATCTGGGCAATAAAGTCAAGTCTGACCTTTTTTATCCTTTGTGCTTTGTCTAATTTCACGTGCTCCTAGGGTCCCGCATGCAGAGGTTCCACACCCGGCACTTCAGACCAGATTTCCTGGTGCAGAATGGCTGGGTCGACACCTCAGCTCCTGGGGCCCAGTGCAGACTCCGAGATATAGAGCCTGAGCTGCAGCCAACCCGGCCCTTGAGAGCTCCGCCCCCTCCCTCCCACTGACTCTGACAGGATCTCTACACAGCAGCCCAGCCCACAGCCCACGGGGTAGTGCATGCTCTCACCTCTCCATTCTCTGATGAAAATATAAAGTTTCCTTTGCTTGGGAACCAAACTCAGTCTCGATCTGTTGGCCCCAATGACACTGGGCAGGGGGACCCTTGTTGGGGTCCACTCTGGAGGATCAGTAACAGAAATTGAGACTATTGTAACTTCAATGAACAGATGTGTGAGCCAAACTGTAGTTAACATAGAACAGTTTATAAGGCTCGGGTAAAATAAGATGTTTCTAACACTTCCATTTGATATTTCCATTACTTTATTATAAGCAAGTTCAGTGAGAAGGTTTGTCCTATTTGTCAGGTCAATATTAGAGAAATGAAGTGATTTCTTTCCAAGGATGTACATCTAATAATCTTGGTTAAAGCTTCAATCTTGTTTTAAATGCTTTTCCATTGAAAATGATACCTCTCTTTCAGCTCCCCCATTTCTGAGAAGTATAAAATCTTATAATTTATTATTACCAAAGGGGAAAGGTGGGAGGAGGGATAAATTAACAGTTTGGAATTAACACATACACACTGCTATGTATAAAATAGATCATCAACAAGGAACTACTGTATAGCACAGGGAACTACACTCAATATTGTGCAATAACCTATAAGGGGAAATAATCGGAAAAAGAATAGATATTTTTATTGACATCATCTATCAATGACAGTTAAAGTGTAACCTAAGGGAAGCCGGTGGTGAGTGCTTCTGACCCTGAAGACTTCAGTCATCTAAAGTTTGGACTCTGCCTACTTCCCAAGGCCCTTAATGAACATATGTGTAGCCGTAGCTTAAAAAACTCCCCAGTTTGGGTTTCGGGGAGACACTGATTTTGAAAAAGCCCTGGTGTTCTCCTTACATGAATGGGACTCTTCCTACTGCTAAAACATGTCTGTCACATCCAGAGGATGGTATACCGTCTGATCGGGAAGAGTTTGGAAAAGGCATCTCATCTCCTCATCTCCTGGTGTTCGGGTTCACCCCTCCAGCGTCTTTACTAACAGTCTCCCCACTTGGAGATGTCAACACTGTCAACATCCTGTTGCGTACAGTTTGGAATTTGTCCAGAGGATGAAGCGGAAGGATGAGGAACAATGAGAGACAAGTCCTAGGTGTTCAGACAGGCACATGTCACTCTAATTTCCAATCAGGAAGATGAATTGACCAAAGGCTAGGGTTGCCCATGGAAACAGTATAGGGCTTGAGGAAATCCCACTGCTTTGTGGCCAGTTCCCATAAACACAAGTTGAACAATGGAACTCAGGGGCAGTAAAATTCACGAAACTGCAGAGTTGAAAATATCTATCACTGAAAAATGTCTTGAGGAAAGTCAGAGAAAAGGATTGGCAAGCAAGGGAGAATGGCAGGAAAGGGATTTGAGGAGGTAGAAAGGACTCGCCATTAAGCACAAGAAAAGGGGCTGAACATTTCCGACATTGCAGTTGGCCAAAAAGGCTGTATGCGTTTTTTTCTGTATATATTCAAGAAAAGGGCATACACTTTTTTAGCCAACCAAACAGGTGGGCACTGGAAATCAATACTACAAAAGATATCACTTCGCATCAGTCAGAAGAGCCATCCTCATAAAGTGTAAACGCCAGAAATGCAGGACAGGGCAAGGAGAGGAGGGAGCCCTGTGAGGCTTATAGTGGAAATGTATATTGCCAACGGCCATTCTGGAGAACTGTATTGTGTTTACTAAAGCATCTAAAAAATGAGCTACAGAGCATAGGGCACTTGCACTCATGGGCGTATATCTTGGGAAAAACAAAAATCGAGAGGACACAGGCACCCCAATGTTTACTGCCTCTCTGTTTAAAAGATCCTCGACTAGGATATAACTTAAATGTCTCTGGAGGGAAAAAATGGATAGAGATGTGGTACTTATGTAGAGTGGAATATTACTCAGCCTGGAAATCAATGAAATATGGCCAGTTGTAACAACTCCGGAGGAGTTACGTATGATCATTCTAAGTGACATAAATATGTAGAAAACACGTGTAAGGCTGCTAAACGGGAAAGGTGGGGAGGGGTGAGGCATCATCCAGGAGGTTGAAATTAGCAAAGATACCATTCCAAATACCAAACTGATAATCAACAAGGCCTACACGGTAACTAAAAGAACTGCACTCAGCACACTCAAGTCACCGGAAAAGAATATCTATGACTGGTAAGAATCTAAAAAAGAAATTATTGATGTCTCTCTGTACGTGAATCAAGTAGATGTACAGCAGCAAGAAACAGAGCTTTGAAAATCAGCTGTAAACAACATAGTAATAAATTGAAAAAAATAAACGACAGAGAGACAGAGAAAACCTCTTACAACTTTTCCTCAGGGACGGTGATGCAACATGGATTGAACACATCTAGACCCACAGCAGGATGAGACATAAGGCTGGAAACTGTTCGCACTAAGAGAAATGTGGGGTTGGGTGAGGAAATGCACACCCTTTAAAGTAATACTACCTGGTACCCATTCAATGGGTCCCAAATCTGCAGGTTCAAGGAATCTTCCTACAGCTAAAACATGCATGGAAAACCCAGAGGACTGTACACCATGTGATCGGGAGATGTGTCTAAAATGCACCTCATTTATCCTCTCCTGGTGCTCCTGTTCATCATTCCAGCCACGTTACTTAGAATCTCCCCACTTAGAGAATCAGCACATTTAAACTTCTGTTTCACACATTTTGCAAATTGTGAGGAGGATGAACGGGAACAGGGGGAAACAATGAGAGAATAGTTGTAGGGGTTTGGACGGGCACATGTCACTCTAATTTCCCATTAAGAATAAGAATTAAAAAAAGGCTCATCCCGCCTCGCCGGAGCCAAAATAGGGCCTGAAGCAATCCTGCAGTTTTGAGGCCAGCTCACAAAAGAGCAACTTAAAAAATGGAGCTCAGGGTCACTGCAATTCACAAACCTGCAGAGTTATAAATGAAAACTAACGTCCAAAAATATGTTGAGGTAAGGCAAAGAAGAGGATCTGAATGCAAGACAGAATTGCAAGAAACAGATTTCAAGAGATAGATTGGACTCGCCTTTAAAGCACATGAAAAGCGGCAGAATTTCGACAATGATGCAGTTGGCCCAAAAGGGAGTATGTGTTATTTCCTGAATATATCCAGGAAAAAACGCATACGCACTTTATGGGCAACCAAGCAAGCAAGCAATGCAAATGTGCACAACAAAGAAGTCTCATTTCCCACCAGTCAAAAGGGCCATCCGAAAAAATTGTAAAAACCAGAAATGCAGGACAGGCCATGGAGAACAGGGAGCCTTTATACGCTGATGGACAGTGTGTGAACTGCCGAGAGCCACTCTGGAGAAGTGTATGGTGGTTCCTAAATCATCTAAAAAACAGAGCGACAGAGCATAGGGCACTTCCAATCACGGGAGTATATCTAGGGAAGTCTAAAAATCAACAAGACACAAGCACACCACAGTTTAGGGCTACTCTGTTTACAAGAACCTCAACTTCAGTACACCTTAAATATCCCAGGAAAGAGAACAATGGATAAAGAAAATGTGGTACTTATGTACAATGGAATATCTCTTCACCATGAAATCAATGTAATAAGGCTAGTAGAAGGATAAAGAGTGGATTGAGGTCCGATAATACTACTTGAAATAAGTCAAACAGAAAAAGAAACATATCATAAGATATCACTTATAGAGGGAGGATAAATATGGCTGCACAAAAAATGAATGACAAAACAGAACAGTGTCTCACATTTAGAAAACACACTTATGTCAGCTTAAGGGGAAAGGAGAGGTGGGGTGATGCATAAAACCAGAGTTTGAAATTAGCACAGATACCGTTCAATAAACCAAATAGGTATCAGACAAGATCTACACCTTGCTCAATGAACTGGCCTCAACACACCCTATACACCACAGAGAAATATATCTGAGTAATAAGAATCTTAAAACCCATGTATTGATATATCTCCATAAGGGAATCAAGTGTGCGCAGAGCGGCACAAACACAGCAGTGAAAATGAGCTAAACCCCATTATAGAAATAAATTTTAAAACCAAAACGCAGAAACAATGAAAGAGAGAAAAATTCTTACAAAATTCGCTCAGGGGCTGTGATGCAACCTGGAATGACCACATATAAACCCACAGCTGGATAAGACATAAGGCTGGACACTTGGGGCTGAAAGGATTGGAGAGCTTTGGTGAGCAACTGCCGAAAGTTTAATGCAATACTTCATGCTACTTATTCCAAGGGTCCCAACACTCCAAGTTGAAGGGAATCTTCCTACAGCTAAACCATGCATGGGAAATCCAGCAGATGGTATACCATATGATCGGGAAAGGTTTCTAAAATGCACCTCATTTTCCTCTCCTGGGGCTCCGGATCAACATTCCAGCCACTTTACTAACAACATCTCCACATGGAGAGTCAATGCCTTTAAGTTCCGGTATCGCACAGTCTGCAGTTAGTGCGGAGGATGAATGGGAATAGGGGGAACCAGTGAGAAAATAGCTGTAGCGGTTTCAATGGGCACATGTCACTCTAATTTCACATCAGGAAGAAGAATTAACCAAAGGCAGAGCAAGGCGCCCCAGAAGAAGAATAGGGCCTGAAGAAATCCTGTGGATATGAGGCAAGATCACAAAAATAAGAGCTGAAAAATGGAGCTAAGGGCCACTGCAATTGAAAAACCTGCAGAGTTATAAAGGCCAACTATTTTCCAAACGTATATTGAGGTAAGGCTATGAAGAGGAACTGAGAGCAAGGCAGAACTGCAGGAAACCGATTTCAGGAGGTAGACTGGAATTGCACTGAAAACATATGAAAAGACTCAGAACGTCGACAATGATGCACTTGGCCAAAAAGGGCGTATGCGTTCTTTCCTGAATATATTCAGGAAGAAACGCATACGCCCTTTCTGGCCAACCAAGCAAGCTCGCAAAGGAAATCTGCACTACAATGAAGTCTCACTGCCCCCCGGTCAAAGGGCCTTCTGAAAAAAGTGTAAAATCCAGAAAGGCAGGACAGGCCATGGAGAACTGGGAGCCTAGTTATGCTGATGGGCGGGATGTAAATGGCCAGCAGCCACTCTGGAGAAGTGTATGGTGTTTCCTGAAACATCCAAAAAACAAAGCAACAGAGCCTAGGGCACTTCCACTTATGGTCCTATAGCTTAGGGAAATTAAAATCAAAAAGACACAGCCACCCCAAAGTTTGGGATGGCTCTGTTTACAAGAACCTCGTTTACGGTACAAGTTAAATATCGCAAAAAGCGAAAAATGGATAAAGAAGTTGTGGTACTTACGTACAATGCAATATCACTCAGCAATGAAATCTATGTCATCAGGCCCGTAGCAGCATAATGAGTGGATTCAGGTACGATGATTCTAAGTGAAATTAGTCACACAGAAAAAGAAACATCATAAGATATCACTACTACACGGAATGTAAACTTGGCTACACAGGAACTGAATTACAAAACAGAACAGGGTCAAAAATGTAGAAAACCAACTTATGCTTGCTTAAGGGGAAAGCCGATATGGGGTGCTGCATGAAACCAGAGATTAAAATTGGCACAGATACCGTTCCATAAGCCAAAAATATAATAGACAAAAGGTACCCCTTGCTCAACGAAGTGGACTCAACACCCTATATTAAACGCCTAGGAATATACCTGACTAGTAAGAATCTACCTGACTAGTAAGAATCTTAAAACCTATAGATTTATATGTCTCCGAAAGAGAATGAAGCGTGTGTACAGTGGCATAAACGCAGCAGTGATAGGATTGGTGAGGTTCGGTGAGCAAATGCAGACCCTTTGAAGTCATATTGCATGGTACCCATTCCATGAGTCTCAACTCTCCAGGTTTAAGGGATTCTTCCTTCAGCTAAAACATGCATGTGGAACCCAGAGTATGATCCACCGTGTGATCGGGAAACGTGTTCAAATGTGTCTCAGTTTTCGTCCCCTGGTACTCGGGTGCAACATTCCAGACGCTTTACTAACACTCTCCCCACTTGGAGAGTCAGTGCCTTTAACCTCCTGTATGGCTCAATTTGCAATTTCTGTGGAAAATGAACAGGAATAGGGAGAACAAATGAGAGATTAGGTGGAGGTGTCTGGACGGGCAAATTTAACTCTCATTTCCCACCAGGAAGAGGAATTAACCAAAGGCTCAGCGTGCCATGCCGGAACCACACTAGGACCAGAAGCAATCCTGCGGTGTTGCGGCCAGCTCACAAGAAAGCGAGTTGAAGAAAGGAGCTCAGGGGCACTGTAATTCACAAACCTGCAGAGTTATAAATGACAGCTATCTTCCAAAAATATATTGAATTAGGATGCCAAGAGGAGTTGAAAGCAGGGCAGAATTGCAGGAAACCGATTTCAGGAGGTAGACTGGAATTGCATGTAAAGCATAGGAAAAGAGGCAGAACGTCCACAATGATGCACTTGGCCAAAAAGGGCGTATGCGTTTTTTCCTGAATATATTCAGGAAAAAACGCATACGCCCTTTTTGGCCAACCAAGCAAGCTTGCAAAGGAAATCTGCACTACAATGAAGTCTCACTGCCCCCCGGTCAAAAGGGCCATCTGAAAAAAGTGTAAAATCCAGAAAGGCAGGACAGGCCATGGAGAACTGGGAGCCTAGTTATGCTGATGGGCGGGATGTAAATTGCCAGCAGCCACTCTGGAGAAGTGTATGGTGTTTCCTGAAACATCCAAAAAACAAAGCAACAGAGCCTAGGGCACTTCCACTTATGGTCCTATAGCTTAGGGAAATTAAAATCAAAAAGACACAGCCACCCCAAAGTTTGGGACGGCTCTGTTTACAAGAACCTCGTTTACGGTACAAGTTCAATATCACAGAAAGCGAAAAATGGATAAAGAAATTGTGGTACTTACGTACAATGCAATATCACTCAGCAATGAAATCTATGTCATCAGGCCCGTAGCAGCATAATGAGTGGATTCAGGTACGATGATTCTAAGTGAAATTAGTCACACAGAAAAAGAAACATCATAAGATATCACTAATACACGGAATGTAAACTTGGCTACACAAGAACTGAATTACAAAACAGAACAGGGTGTCAAATGTAGAAAACCAACTTATGCTTGCTTAAGGGGACGGGTGAGTTGGGGTGCTGCATAAAACCAGAGATTGAAATTAGCACAGATACCGTTCCATAAGCCAATATGTAATAGACAAGAGCTACTCCTTGCTCAACGAAGTGGACTCAACACCCCATATTAAACGCCTAAGAATATACCTGACTAGTAAGAATCTACCTGACTAGTAAGAATCTTAAAACCTATGGATTTATATGTCTCCGAAAGCGAATCAAGTGTGTGTACAGAGGCATAAACGCAGCAGTGATAGGATTGGTGAGGTTCGGTGAGCAAATGCAGACCCTTTGAAGACATATTGCATGGTACCCATTCCATGGGTCTCAACTCTCCATGTATAAGGGATTCTTCCTTCAGCTAAAACATGCATGTGGAACCCAGAGTATGATCCACCATGTGGTCGGAAAACGTGTTCAAATGTGTCTCAGTTTTCGTCCCCTGGTACTCGGGTGCAACATTCCAGACGCTTTACTAACACTCTCCCCACTTGGAGAGTCAGTGCCTTTAACCTCCTGTTTGGCCCAGTTAGCAATTTCTGCGGAAGATGAACAGGAATAGGGAGAACCAATGAGAGATTAGGTGGAGGTGTCCGGACGGGCCAATTTAATGCTCATTTCCCACCAGGAAGAGGAATTAACCAAAGGCTCAGCATGCCGTGCCGGAACCAAACTAGGGCCTGAAGCAATCCTGCGGTGTTGCGGCCAGCTCACAAGAAAGCGAGTTGAAGAAAGGAGCTCAGGGGCACTGTAATTCACAAACCTGCAGAGTTATAAATGACAGCTATCTTCCAAAAATATATTGAATTAGGATGCCAAGAGGAGTTGAAAGCAGGGCAGAATTGCAGGAAACCGATTTCAGGAGGTAGACTGGAATTGCATGTAAAGCATAGGAAAAGAGGCAGAACGCCCACAATGATGCACTTGGCCAAAAAGGGCGTATGCGTTTTTTCCTGAATATATTCAGGAAAAAACGCATACGCCCTTTTTGGCCAACCAAGCAAGCTTGCAAAGGAAATCTGCACTACAATGAAGTCTCACTGCCCCCCGGTCAAAAGGGCCATCTGAAAAAAGTGTAAAATCCAGAAAGGCAGGACAGGCCATGGAGAACTGGGAGCCTAGTTATGCTGATGGGCGGGATGTAAATTGCCAGCAGCCACTCTGGAGAAGTGTATGGTGTTTCCTGAAACATCCAAAAAACAAAGCAACAGAGCCTAGGGCACTTCCACTTATGGTCCTATAGCTTAGGGAAATTAAAATCAAAAAGACACAGCCACCCCAAAGTTTGGGACGGCTCTGTTTACAAGAACCTCGTTTACGGTACAAGTTCAATATCACAGAAAGCAAAAAATGGATAAAGAAATTGTGGTACTTACGTACAATGCAATATCACTCAGCAATGAAATCTATGTCATCAGGCCCGTAGCAGCATAATGAGTGGATTCAGGTACGATGATTCTAAGTGAAATTAGTCACACAGAAAAAGAAACATCATAAGATATCACTAATACACGGAATGTAAACTTGGCTACACAAGAACTGAATTACAAAACAGAACAGGGTGTCAAATGTAGAAAACCAACTTATGCTTGCTTAAGGGGACGGGTGAGTTGGGGTGCTGCATAAAACCAGAGATTGAAATGAGCACAGATACCGTTCCATAAGCTAAATATGTAATAGACAAGAGCTACTCCTTGCTCAACGAAGTGGACTCAACACCCCATATTAAACGCCTAAGAATATGCCTGACTAGTAAGAATCTACCTTACTAGTAAGAATCTTAAAACCTATGGATTTATATGTCTCCGAAAGAGAATCAAGTGTGTGTACAGCGGCATAAACGCAGCAGTGATAGGATTGGTGAGGTTCGGTGAGCAAATGCAGACCCTTTGAAGTCATATTGCATGGTACCCATTCCATGGGTCTCAACTTTACATGTTTAAGGGATTCTTCCTTCAGCTAAAACATGCATGTGGAACCCAGAGTATGATCCACCATGTGATCGGAAAAAGTGTTCAAATGTGTCTCAGTTTTCGTCCCCTGGTACTCGGGTGCAACATTCCAGACGCTTTACTAACACTCTCCTCACTTGGAGAGTCAGTGCCTTTAACCTCCTGTTTGGCCCAGTTTGCAATTTCTGTGGAAAATGAACAGGAATAGGGAGAACCAATGAGAGACTAGGTGGAGGTGTCTGGACGGGCAAATTTAACT